>NC_056743.1:1517893856-1518034475 GCF_019279795.1 Protopterus annectens | reverse complement strand
AAAAATCCCCCGGGCCCCGGCCGGGGAACACAGACTCCGCACAGAAGGCACCCCAGTCGAGGATCGAACCAGAGAACCTCTTGCTGTGAGGCGACAATGCTAACCACTGCACCACCGTGGCCACCCTGGTCTATGTCACAATCAAACTTCCAAAATTTTGAACACCACAAGTTTGAACTTGGAAAATTGAAATGTGATAACATCGAAACTTCAGAACAGCAAATTTTTTCCCAGGGAAAAAATTTGCTGTTCCCAAGAACACACACACACACAACACAAGCACACCAAAAACTTTGTAACCAGTCACTATCGTACACTTACCTTACCCGCACCCTAATCCTAAAGTCTGTCACTATCCCACAGTTACCTTACCCGCACCCTAACCCTAAAGTCTGTCACTATCGCATACTTACCTTACCTGCACTCTAACCCCAACATCCGGCATAACTGCATACTTACCATAACCCTTTACTTAACTTTCGCACCACAGTGGAGAAAATGTCGAAGCGGCAGAAACGGACAACCGAATTCTTTCCCTGGGAAAGAATTCAGATTTCTGCGGCTTCGACATTTTCAACTTTCGAACTTCCAAGTTCGAACTTCTGGAAGTTTGATTATGTGACCTAGACCCTATATATTGCAAAGGCTCCAGGGCTGTCAGCCTAGTACACACCTATGAACATATATATATATATATATATATATATATATATATATATATATATATATATATATATAGGTTCAAAGGTGTGTACTAGGCTAACGGTAAATATATATATATATATATATATATATATATATATATATATATATATATATATATATATATACACATACATCATAGGTGTGTACTAGGCTGACAGCCCTGGAGCCTTTACAAGCAAAGACGTGCCCTGGCACTGTGCCGCCCGAAGTTAGTTCCCAGGTCCTCTATCAAGTACAGCCACTGGAGTGATCCCTGGGGGTGAGCTTTCTAGTTCCCATCCACTCATCAGGATTTCTCTTGAAGAGGGCCAGTGAGGTGCTCTGCTTGACATATATGGGAAGTCTATTGAAGAGCATGGGCAGTCTCTGGGTTATGAACCTGTCCCTCCAGTATGTTCTGTTGATTGTGGTAATGAGGTTGAAGTCTCTAGAGCGTGTAATGCAGAGAGATTGGGATTTCTTTAAATGTAGCACTTCTAACAGAGCTGGGTCAGACATGGCTTTGTAAGTCAGGCCGAGATTGCTTCTTAGTATATGATATGAGATAGAGAATAGCTGGATTTTTTTTAGTCTGTCCATGTAGGACATGTGTTTACGGTCTAGGGATCCTCTTCGTGAGGTACTTCTGTGGCCTCTCCAGCTGTTGCAGGTGTCTAGTGAGGTACATGTCAAATGGGGCATTATAGTCTAGGATTGGTCTAATGAGGGAAGAGTAGAGGGAAATGATGACCTCTTTCTTCCTGGATGCAAAACCCTTGCTAATGAGATGTGCCACACAGAAGGACTTTCTGACCACAGTAACAATGTGGTGGCTGAAGGATAGGTTGCTGTCAACCTGTGTCCCCAGATCTTTTATAATGCTGTCAGTGTTCAGTGGCCTTCCATCGATGTGGTAATTAGTGGGAGTTTTTTCCCAAAGGGGATGACGATGCATTTTTTGGCATTAAGCTTAAGGTCATGGTTTTGATACCAGTCACTGGTCTCAGTGAGTCCTTTCTGTAGGATGTCTGCATTACTTGGGGAATTAATAATGGCTCCCAGCTTGCAGTCATCTGTACACGTGGTCAGCCAGAGTCCCTCTGTGTTGGCCTGGACTTCTGAGAAGTAGATGCTAAACAGGAGAGGACCCAGGACCGATCCCTGTGGGACTCCACTCGTGACTGTTCGGCATTCTGATTTGGAGTCTGCTAATTTCACACTGTGGGTTCTAGCTGTGAGCCAATTTGCAACCCACCTAATGATATAGGGGTTGATGCCTAGTTTGGCGAGTTTGTCAATAACTCCCGAGTGAGGAATGGTTTCAAAGGCCTTGGCCAGATCGAGGTAAGCTGTATAAACTGCCTTACCTTCATCCACAGCTCTGGTGACTGACTCAAAGAAGGCAATCTGGTTGAGCATGCCAGGTTTTTGTGATATAAAAAAATGAGACCGCAATAAGTCATTTCAAAACTTTTCCCACCTTTAATGTAACCTATAACCTGTACAATTCAATTGAAAAACAAACAAATTTGTTGGGGAAAAAATATAAAAAATAAAAAACGTACAATAAGCTGGTTGCATAAGTGTGCACACTCAAACTAATACTTTGTTGAAGCACCTTTTGATTTAATTACAGTATTCAGTCTTCTTAGGTAGGAGTCTATCCGCATGGCACATCTTGACTTGGTAATATTTGCCCACTCTTCCTTGCAAAAGTGCTCCAAATCAGTCAGATTGTGAGGGCATCACCCCACAGATTTTCTATTGGAATTAGGTCTAGTGTCTGGCTAGGCTATGCCAAAACTTAAATGTTCTTCTGGTGAAGCCATTTCTTTGTTGAGTTGGATGTATGTTTGGGGCCATTGGTGTTGAAAGGTGAAATTCCTCTTCATCTTCAGCTTTCTAGCAGATGCCTGAAGGTTTTGGGCAAAAAGTGAACTGATATTTGGAACTGTTCATAATTCCCTCCACCTTGACTAAAGCCCTACTTCCAACTGAAGAAAAGCAACCCCAAAGCATGATACTGCCACCACCATGCTTCACTGTAGGGATGGTGTTCTCTTGGTGATGTTTTTGCTCCAAATGTACCTTTTGGACTTGTGGCCAAAATGTTCAACCTTGGTCTCCTCAGACCAGTACACATTTTCCCACATGCTTTTTGGGAGACTTGATGTACTCTTTTGCAAATTGTAGCTGGTTCTGGATGTTTTTCTGTGTAAGAACAGGCTTCCACCTTGCAACCCTACCCTATAGTCCAGACATATGGAGAATATGGGAGATTATTGTCGCATGTAGTACACAACCAGTACTTGCCAGAAATTCCTGTAGCTCCTTAAGTGTTGTTGTAGGTCTTTCGGCAGCCTCTCTGACCAGTTTTTGTCTCGTCTTTTCATCAGTTTTGGAGGGAAATCCAGTTCTTTGCAACACCTCTGTTGTCCCATATTTTCTCCACTTTTTGATGACAGTCTTCACTGTGTTCCATGGTATATCCAATGCTGTGGAAATTTTTTTGTACCCTTCTCCTGACTGATACCTTTCAAAAATGAGATCCCTTTGATGCTTTGTAAGCTCTCTGTGAACCATGGCTTTTGCTGTAGCAGACAACTGAGTAAATGTCAGGAAAATCCTACTAGGACAGCTGAACTTTATTTGGGGTTAAGCAGAGTAGTTTAACTGATGGCAGGTGTGTACCCAAGAAGACTGAATGTTGTTTTTCTTTCGGCTTTTCCCCAGTTAGGGGTCACCACAGCGGAACTCCAATCCACTAATGACTGGCAGTAGATTTTTACGGTGCCGAGGTGCCAGCTCGACGCCCAACCTTCAACGAAGGCACGTCCATTCAAGCATGTCTTTTGAACGCTACTCGACCGCGGGGAGGACATGCAGATGCCACACAGAAGGCGCTCCAGCCGAGAATCCAACAGCAGAACCTCTTGCTGTGAGGTGACGCTACTGCTGCACCACCGTGGCTGCTGTACTTAAAATCAAAAGATACTTCAACAAACTATTAGTTTAAGGGTGTGCACACTTATTCAACCAGCTTATTGTACGTTTTTTATTTTTTTATATTTCCCCCTAACAGATTTGGTTGTTTTTTCAATTGAATTGTACAGGTTATAGGTCACATTAAAGGTGGCAAAAGTTTTGAAATGATTTATTGTGGTCTCATTTTTGTATATCACAAAAACCTGGCATTTAACAGGGGTGTGTGCACTTTTTATATCCACTGTATGTGTGTGTGTGTGTGTGTGTATATATATATATATATATATATATATATATATATATATATATATATATGTATATATAATATTATATATATATATTTTTTTTCATATCAACTCATATACATGCTTTCATAATAGGACAATGGACTACGGTTCCTTAATGAACTGCATGTCTCCTTTAAGCTGTTTTGAAACATTTATCATTACTCTGTATTTTAGGTCTCACTGTGGATGATGTATAGCTGTATCACAAATGTGTCATTTACACTGGGCTATGCATGCTATATAAACTGAGTGTGCCCTATTCAGTGCATTGCAGGACCATAATTGATTCACACAATCCCTAAAAAATATGTCCATGTGCTGTACTCTGCATCTGTGCTTCAGGCCATCTTCTGATGGTAGTTTAGAAAAACACAACCCAACCCATAAATCATGAAATTTTTGGTTGTTGTTGTGATATGAGAAGAATGTGTTCCCCTCGCACTATATTCTATTTATACAGCCCTTCCCCACATGAGAAGCTGATATTTGTGGTTCCCAATATTTCCACTGTAATTATTTCTCGGAATCTGTTGCAGGTCTGCTACAGGCTCATAAATAATGCACTTAAAAATTGTATACACAGACTTTGTTTTCATTTTCTGCAAATTGAAATATCCAGACAAAATCAATAGTATCAAACTTTATTACATGAACTAAAAGGCTGGCTAAATTTATAAAACAGTGACATGTTCTAGTCATGTCTCAGGCACAGTATGTGGTAAGAGAAGTTTGAATTAATCATCTTGCATATAATTACTCTAAGCTCGCAGCCATCATCCTTGGATATGTATTAAGCATTTTTGATCTTGGCCCCTGGATTAAACAATAGGTGCCAGCAGAGGTGAAACTGACCATATTCAGCTTTATGAGGCACTAACTGCACTGTCTTCTGCATTGATCCCTAATTTTGAATGAGAGGCATAAATGATGGGCTGTTTACAATGTATCCATTTATTCAATGCATTTCTTTGAGTTTGTCAACGAGGTAATGCACTCATTACAAAGCAATGAGTTTAGGCATAGCCTGGGTGCTTCCTGTGGAGAATCAATTGTCAGATTTTTTTTTTCATTTATTTATTTATTGGATCATGAGGGGGATGGTTGATCTCATTCTTTAGGAGTTGATGAATTTTTATCATTTTCTGCAGAATTCATCTCAGAGAACACAGTCACAACATAAGGCTGGTTGAGAGGTTAGTGCAGCCTTTTTTCTTGATTATTAATATAATTTCTTTAGAATTTTACTTTTTTGTTGGTGGTGACAGTGGGATTATGAACTGAATTTGGTAGGTTTCGTGAAAGGAAGACTTCTGACTTTGGGTTATGTTGTGTTAAGTTTTTATAGATAATGGCGATTTTTTTTTTTTTTGTATTGATAGTAGGTTGGTTATGTGAAGGTCGTTTGAAGAAAATATCAGCTTTGTAGACGAAGGCAGATGATTATATGACACAGGTGGACATTGCAGGTAAGTGATTTTATAATGCTTGTGAAATTCCTATTTAAACTGTGATGAATTACTTGTATAATTTATGTGTTGTGTGCAACTGCTGGAGGAGCAGATAATTAAGAGTTATGAACTGATTGTACTTTCTTTTGTAACATTTTGTGACTTAGTTTAAAATGTTGTATACTAGGATTCCTTTATTACATATTGCCCATTTCACTGCATAGTATATGCAACAATTTATTTTCAGTATGTGTGAGATTTTTCTCACATTTTATTCTTTACTTGTGGTTGTTTAACTGTTTGGCCAGGCTATTTCTTTTTACAGTTGTAATTTGACAGCCAGCCCTTGTATATAACATCTTCTACAGATTTTAGGGACATTTTTATACTTGTGTATGTATATAAAATTATTTGCAACTGTGTGTGTGTGTGTGTGTGTGTGTGTGTGTGTGTGTGTGTATATATACATGGCTTTATGTATGTGCAGTTTGGGAGTGGTCCTGTATTGTCTGAGGTAGGAATGTGACTACCTAGCTGTAGGTAGCTTCCTGATAGCGATCTTATTATCTGCAGTTAGAAATTTAGTGGCACAATCAAAAATTAGTGACATGGCCTTTCACCTTCAACAGGTCTATAACGTTTTTTTTTTCACATAAAAAAATTTCCACCACAGCAATAGATGATACAATGCCTTTTGTGGGCTATTATGGAAAGGAGTGCATGTGCATTCTTGGAATGGTTCTCAGCATCTACACTCTGCTCCACAAGACATGCACAAAAGGGGGTGCTGGTCACTGGCCTTTTTTTGCAGAGGTAGACTCCCCTATCCATGACTTCTTGGTTCCTGTCTCTGAGCTAGTTGGCTATCCAGTGGGTGATATAGGGGTTTATCAATAATTTCAAGAGCCGGTCAACTATACCTAAGTGAAGTATTGTGATGAATGCCCTGGCCAGATTGAGTCAGGCAGTGTGCACAATTTTGTCCTTATCCAGTGCATTGGTGACCATCTCTAACAAGTGTACTAGCTGAAGTAGGCATAATATGCCCGTGATGAAACCAAACTGGTTTGTATCAAGTGTCTGAAAGTTTCCTATGTCATTACTCAGCATAGCCATGATAACTCAGATTCACAGATTGTTACTAGGCTAACAACCCAGGGGCCTTTCTAAGCCTAACCAAATTTTACCAAAAGAATAATGATGTCCTGTATCTGAATAGGACATTGAGACCCAGGCATTTATAAGCTACCTCTATCCACATTGGACATGGGTGGCAGGCCTGGTGTAAATGTCCTATTCCCTATCCATGGTCTAGGTTGCACTTGAACTGGGAAAAGACAAACTCAGCTTCACATGGATGGGAATCCTGCTCCATGGGAGTGGCAGTCTCTGGGACACATTTGTCTACCTGACATATTCTGTTTATGTCACAGACAAAATTCAGTTCCCTAGGCATTGCATTTCTGGTACTCTGACCTACAAATATGTAGGCGATTTATAAGTGTGGGGTTTGCAGATTCCTTGTAAGCAATCCATAAATCACCCCACAACAATCTATATGAGACTGAATAGAGGGAAAGGGCTTCAAGGCACACTGCATAAGGCAGACTTGATATGCCTTGTATTCTTTTTGTTAGGAACCTAACATCCATTCGGGATGTATCTCGCCCGACATCTGCAGCAATTGGAGAGACCCCAAAAGTTCCTCACCAAAAGGATAAAGGGACTCCAAAATCTGTCATATGCTGCCAGATTGAAGAAACTCCAGCTCTATTCAGTCGCATACCGTCTGCTCAGAGGTGACATGTGCCTGACATGCAAGGCCATGTCCAACCCGGAATTAATGGACATGCTCCACCTCAAAAAATGAAAATCCACCAAAACCACTAGAGCAAGCGACTTAAACCTTAGCACGGATATAAATAGGACATGTTGGAGGGATAGATTTATCACTCAGAGACTCCCTATGCTGTGGAATAGAGTCCCGGTCCATGTGAGGCAGAGCACCTCGCTGGCTCTGTTCAAGAGAAATCTTGACCTATGGATGGGAGATCGTAGGTTTACCCCGGGAATCATCTCTGTGTCACTGCTGGACAGAGGCACAACAAACTAATGGGCACAGTATTTTTTCATATAAGGGGTGGCGTAAGCCACAGAAATTTGGGCTAGGCTTATAAATGCCTTAGGGCAGATAGCCTAGTATAAACCTATGAACCTATGAACCTCTGAGGTCACTCTGGTTGCTGCATATGCCTGATCAAATACATACCAAAGGGAGGATTGTACTCCAAGATTGATCTGAAAATGGTGGAGTACAGTGGGATAATGACCTCTTTGGATCTAGATGCCATGCTTTTACTTATAAGTTGCTCAACATAAAAGGACTTTTTATACAGACTATTGGATGTGGTGGTTGAAAGTAAGGCTGTCTATGTGCGTATCCAGATCCTTTACCATGGGTCAACTCTTGGAAGGGTATTATCAACATGGTATTTAGCTGGGATGGTTGACTTCCCATGCGGTACAATTATGCATTTCTCAGCATTTTGTTTATGACTATGGTTTTTGGCACCAACTGTTAGAGATAGATCTTCTTGAAGAATGCTAGTATCTGAAGGGGAGTCAATGATAACCCGCAGCTTGCAATAATCTGCAAACTTAATCAGCTATAAACCTTCAGCATTTGCTTCCATTTCAGAGCAATCAATGCCAAAAGTGAGCAGGCCCAGTAAGGAGCCCTGGGGGACTCCACTAATTACTGGCCTCTTGGTGGAGGTGGCCTCACCTATTTTGACCTCCTGGGTCCTATCAGTGAGCCCATTGTCTATCTAATAGGTGAAAGGGTTTATACCGAAATGAGTGAGCTTGTCTATAATGCACGAGCGGGATATGCTATCAAAAGACTTGGACAGGTCAATGTAAGCTGTGTGAACAGTCTTACCTTCATCCAATGCTATGGTGACCCTCTCAGAAAAGTCCACCAGATTTAATAGGCATGACCTTCATTTAACAAAGCTGAACTGTAATGGGTCCAGTGTTTGCAGGTTACCTACATCCTCATTCTTTACATGCCTTTACGTATGAAACTAGTCAAGCTTATGGATCAGTAATTTCCTGAGTCTGTGGATGGCCAGTCCTTATGTAGGGGTACAGCTGCTGCAGTCTTCCACTCCTGTGGTACAAAGCCTATGTGGAGGCAACAATTAAACAGAGATTATAACGCATCAGACCGGTAATGCTTCATGCTAGTAAGAAAGCATCCTGGGATACTATCTGGGTCCATGGATGCAATATCTTTGGCTTTGGAGAGTGCATTGAAGACCTGTTTCCTACTGGTGGTTGGGGGAGTTATGGTTGCAACTAATTTTTTAGAGCTGTATGGGGAGAAAGAGTAACACTGAAGATGAATTTCTTGGCCAGTAGATTTGTTATACCCTTCAGCTCTGTACAAGTTGCTCCATTTATAATAAGTTCAGGACATTGTTGTGTATTGCCTTTGAGGCTGTGGACATATTTTAAGAGTCCCTTGTGACTGTCCTCAGTGTGGGGGGGCTACTTTAACTCAAATCTTGTCTTTGACAGACTTCATTAGTCATGTTGCTTGTTTAGTTTGATGAGGAGTTCTCTTGTGGACATTGCACTACCTATTTTTGGCCATGAGTTTCTTCTTTTTTCGATATAACCTGTTGATGCTGGGCTTCCATCAGGGTGACTTTTTTTTTCTGTTCTTTTTTGGATAAGGATCGCTGCCTTTATGTGGCTGTATAATTATTATGAAGGGTTTTGTAGTAATTCTGCATAGACAGCAGTGCTCCCTGGGGTTGGGGGGGCTTGAAATTTCATCAGTGTGTCACTTAGTAGGAAGTTTGCATTGGATTAATTCCTAAAAGTTGCAGGGTTAGCTGGTGTCCCAGGTTTTATTCTGGAGGAGACAACTTTATGATGGACTTATGTTGACAAAGTCAAGTTATCTTTGCGCCGGATTGTTTGGAGTCATGTATGATTCCTATTTTTTTATGGGGGTAGTTGAAGTTACCCATGAGCATGGTGTTAGCTCAAATGGAGAGCGACTCTTGTTTATTAAAGTAAGTGGTGTGGGTTTCCTGGGTCATACAGAGGGACCTAGAGCTTGCAAAGATATGATATGGGTGAGACACTTTCGTCTTCTGTCTCTTTGTATGCAGTTAATGTATGGAAATCATTACAGCCCTGCCCTCCTGGATTGCTTTCCATAGCTTTAAACCATATTTCAGTAACTACACAGCCTTCTCCAGAGTGAGGAAAGCTTGGAGGGAGTAGAGTTTTTTGTTTAGATTTCTGTCATTGAACAGTAAGTCCTTTAGTTTACCTGAGAAGGTTTAGCTATGTTGGCTGTGTAATCAGGCTGGCAATACCTAAAAAGGTCTTTATGGGGATGGTTAAAGTTGTAGTTAATGTCTGAGAGCCAACAGGGAACAGGTGTGGACGGTCTCTGGTGAAGCAGGATGGTGCGACAGCCATATCCTCCCAAGCCAATAAATATTGTTCCCCCTTTGAAGAATACCAAAAAATTATGCCAGCTGTTAGTCAGTCATCTTTTGTATGCATTATGGCATTATCCTTGAAAAAGGTGGAATGGTGCTCAATGCTGGGCTCAGTCTGGCATCGGACACACTTGGTGTTTCACTAAATCTCTCTTCATATAGTCCAGAAACATATGTCTCAGGTCATTTATGCCCACACAGACTATAACGGAGTCATACTGATAACTGTGGTTCAATGACTTGAATACCCCAAGAAGACTATTATCCTTCATTTGTTGTCATTTCCTGCATATGTGCAAATGGGATTTCCTTTGTTATACAAATTAATTATCCCATGGTTACCTATGTGCACATTTCAGCAATATTTAATTTTAGGCTGCACCTTCCCCTGACTACATTGGCAGTGGGTAAGGTTACCATATGTCCGGGTTTCCCCGGACACGTCCTCTTTGGACTCCTGTCTGGGCGGATTTTGAAAATTCTGTGATTTTTCCGGGTTTTAAAACCCGGACAAATCACAGAATTTTCAAAAAACAGACATCCCTATTTCAGAGTCGTTCCTCTGCTTTGTTTTTTTTTTTTTTGATTGGCTCATATACGAGCCAATCAAAAAACAGAGCTCTGTTCAATGCAGAACTGCTTGATGTTCCGCACCGAACAGAAGAGGGTCCGCTGTGCGTGTTTTTGATTGGCTCCTATACCGGTATACGAGCCAATAAAAAAGTGGAGCTCTGTTCAATGCGGAACGGCTTGATGTTCCGCATGGAACAGAAGAGGGTCCGCTGTGCGAGGTTTTGATTGGCTCATATGGGCCAATAAAAAAATCCCCAAACACGGAGCTACTTGTCTTTAATTCTGAAATGCATAGACCTTTTAAAGGTCTTTAGTTTTAATTCTACAAGAATAAAGACTTTTTTTTTTGCTCTTCAGCCCTAACAGGACAAAGTACCCGCACATATTTTTTCATCCTCTTTTACATACAACCAAATATGGTAACCCTTAGCAGTGGGCAGCATCAATTGAGTGACAGCAGAATACAACTGAGGGCACAACTGAATGACAGTAAAATGTTGAAAACAAATGTTAACACCAGGATCATGTAGAAATTTTACATCCAAGAAAAATAAGGGCTTTTATTTTTCATTGCATATTTATTTGGAGTACCTTACTAATTATTATTTTGAACCTGTTAAAAGAAATGACATTCAGGTATAGATTAATTAATTATATTCAAATTTGCTACTGTTTTATATCTCTGCTTCAGAAGTGTAGAGATTTAGTCTTTTTCTTTTGGTTTTAAGTTTTGGACTCAAATAGTAATTTAATGGTTAGTAAGCTAATTTGGATGAGATACTCACATTATGAGGTTTTGCTGTGTTCCACTTTAGCATCACTGCTTCTGTGTGCACGTGTCAGTCCTGCTCTAGTAGGCAAGACAGCATAACAAGGCAAGCAATGTAGCATACCCATAACCAAAAGTCTGTGACAGAAATGGCATGCATAGCAGTGAATAACATATGCACACAAGTAAGGTTATTTAATAAATAAAATTACATTTTCCAACTTTAAGACACATACTTCAGTTTTATTAATTGCAGTCCTAATATATATGCGTGCATTTGTGTCTGTGTGTGTGTGTGCGTGTCTGTAAATGATAAGGTGAACATTTATTTGTTACATTTGTTTACTGGGTCATGTCTGACTGGGCCAGGGGCCCATTTTCAGTGAAGACCTGGGGAGAAATTCTTTGAAGCTGTGCTGCATGCTATTCACATCCATGTGTGCCTCACAGCTGCTGTGATATAAAAGAAAAAGATCAGGGAAGGTTCTGGCTTTTTTAATGCAAGATTTTTTGCCTGCTACTTTTTCTTAATTGGACCATCTTAACATAGCAACCATAGAAATGCAGGACAGAGTAGAGGACACGTGTGCCTTTTTAATAACCGCAGTTCTAATAACGTTTTCAAGGACAGTAAGGCCTGTTAAGTCCTGGACTGTATTTTAGGGTGCCCATCTAAATGTCTAACTTATGTTTGAAGGCAGACAGGGAATTACACTGCTTGACATGCAAAGATAGAGTCTATTCCAAAACAAGGGGAAGTGCAAGGTGTTCTATTCATTCCCTGATGTAGATTCCAGTTTCTTGTTCTAATGTTGGCTGTACTGTTTACACACTGAGAAAAAAGGAAGTCTTAGATAATGGAAACCCTGAAGGCATGGAAAACAAGGCATAAATCTCCCCTCAAGAGTCCATATGAAACTGAGTACAGGGAGAGTGACGCCAGCTTCTACTGATAAATCAAGATTTTTGAAACCAGAGGTTTGTTTTGTTAGGAATATCTAGGGTCTTTGTTTTTGCTGTATCTAGTGAGATACATGGCAAAGGGTGCATTATCTCCTATGGTTGGTCTAACCATGTCAGAGTACAGGAGAATGGTAATATAGGGCCTTAAGGTGATCTGTGTAGGATAGGGTATTCATACCCTGGCGAGTACAGGAGAATGGAAATACAGAGCCTTGAGGTGATCTGTGTAGGATAGGGTATTCATACCCTGGAGAGTACAGGAGAATGGTAATACAGGGCCTTGAGGTGATCTGTATAGGACAGGGTATCCATACCTTGGTGAGTACAGGAGATTGGTAATACAGGGCCTTGAGGTGATCTGTGTAGGACAGGGTATTCATACCCTGGAGAGTACAGGAGATTGGTGATACAGGGCCTTGAGGTGATCTGTGTAGGACAGGGTATTCATACCCTGGAGAGTACAGGAGAATGGTAATACAGGGCCTTGAGGTGATCTGTGTAGGACAGGGTATTCATACCCTGGAGAGTACAGCAGAATGGTAATACAGGGCCTTGTGGTGACCTGTGTAGGATAGGGTATTCATACCCTGGAGAGTACAGGAGAATGGTAATACAGGGCCTTGTGGTGACCTGTGTAGGACAGGGTATTCATACCCTTTATTCTCCTGGTAATGAACCTTTGAAGGCATTCTAAGTACTACAAGTGCCTGGTTAGGGACATGCCAAAGGGGACATTGTACTCAATAATGGGCCTGATAAGGGCCGAATATAGTGGTACTATAATTTCCCTGGACATGGATGCCATACCTTTGCTTATGAGTTGGGTGTCTAAATGACTAAGTATTGGTTAAAGGCCAGACTACTGTCTATATATGTTCCCAGATCTCTATCTGTTCAATTCATAGGGGTGTTTTATCAACGGAGTAATTAGCTTGAGTGGACAATTTCCCAAAGGCACTAAAATACATTTCTTTGTGCTGAGTTGTAATCCTTGGCTTTGGCACCGGTTTGTCAGTATCTTTAATGACAGTATCAGTAAGTGCAAGAATGCAGTGTAAGTACTATGGGAGGTATGGAAACTGTGTTGTGTGGGGGATAGGAGTTCATCCAGCAGGAGATGGTTTAGCAGTTGTTTCCGAGTACATTTTTCAGGTATTTCAGCGAGGGTGTGCTCAGCATAATGGTTAAGATCTTCACCTCATAGATACAAAGTACAGGGTTTGATGCTCACCTCTAGTTATTGGTTAAGCTTAAAATGATGCTTTAAGGCAATTAGCCTACTACCTTCCTATGAAGCTAAGATTACTGTAGGTCTAAAGTTAGTGAGGTCTGTTGAACTTCCTCCTTTGTGTAAAAAGATAATGTGTGATTTTACAGAGAGAGGGAATGTGGGATTCCTGGACTGACCGACCTATTTATAAGGATTGATACAGGATGAGCAATGCTTTTGGCTGCTATTGTAAGGTACTTGCTTGGAAGGTTATCAGATGAAGTTGCCATGGTTTGAGTTTAAGAGTTGTTTTATATATGATGAGGGCACATATGTCTGAAGATGAAAGTGGACTTAGTGATATGTGGCTTTTGGGCAGGGGAGAGATTAGGTGTTGGAATCCTTGGTTAGGGATGCAATAATATATATGAAATAAGAGTTGAATTCTATTACAGTTTTGAGTGTTGAGTGGGAGAGGGATTATGGTTGAATTTTTGGCCAAGATGTAAGATTTCTTTAATGGTTAACCAGAAAGTTTGCGGTTGTGTTGACTATTGCTCCAAATGTTGTTGTATAGTTTTTGTCTTCATTTATTTGCCTTTTTAGTACAGATGTGGAGCATTCTGAAGTTTAAAATATTGTGATGATTTGTATTTCTGCCATTATTTCCATTTTATTTATCCTTGCAGTACAATTCTACTCTTTTTGGACAGCCAAATCTCATTATTTGTTTTTTAGTCTCTTCCGTTTAAGAGGTGAAAGGCTGTTTAGGAAAATTGCATTGAATTTATTTGCAGTATCATCTAAGGGGAGGATTTTTAAGATTGCCAGTTAATAGATGAAAGGATAGTAATGAACATGTCTGGGTTAAACTTGGGTTGTGTGTTTTTTGTAAGCATACCATTTAGGTGGCTGTGTGAGATGTCTGGTTTAATTTCTTCAAATATTTTGGGTTTCTAATACCATTATGGGAATAGACCTATTCCTAAGTCAGGTTATGATTGAAGTTCGTGGAATTAGTATTGTTTCAATCTTGTATAGCCAAAAATTCTCGTCACAACACCCACAATGGGCCCAGATATGACTCTTGCAATTCATACAGAGTTACATGTATTGGTAGCCTATCAACATATGATTGTGGATTCTTTTTTAGACCCACTGTCCTACTACTACTATTGTCTGGGTATCTTGCATCCATATTGCTGTCATTTCTGCCTGAAAATCGATATTTTATGAGTTTGTGTTTTGCTGTACATGAGACTAATTGCATTGTGTAGCAATTTCAGTGGTCGATGCTGTTTTTGTCTTTTTTCATGAACTGCTAAATCAGGTTTTTTTCACATCTAGTTTTTGAACTATTGGTAATGGGTGATCCCAAATGATGTACATTTCAAGATTCTCTATAATGCTTTGTGGTTCATGTTCCCAATGCTTGGCTACTTCTATGTTTCAGTGTTTGCACAATCCTTAATGGAATAATCTTGCCACATTATTGTGCCTTTCAGTGTACAGGCCTCTGTCATGAGTGTATCACACCCAGCAACAAGGTGTGTGACCGTTTCCTGTTCTTTTTTACATAACCTACATTTGTCTGCTTCACCCACATGTTCAATGGACTTTGTAAACCAGCTTGTATGTAATCCACTATCCTGGGCTGCCATTATTAGCCTTTCATCCTTCAGTTTCAACTCATGTCTCCCTATCCATTTTTGTGTCAAATTCTTATCGATGTGAGGTTATTCCATGAGATCTGTTATTTTGACACATTCAGTTGGTGTCTGATTTTTGTCCCACTTGCCAATTGAATGCTTCTTCTAAACTAAGCAGGGAGGTAATCTTGGACTTCCTCTATTTATGTTTTAAAACTTTCACTATGTTTGGATATGATGTGATCAATAGATAATGTATGCAACCCAGTGAATGTAGATCTATACATATAATCAATTTTGAGGCGGCCTACTGGACCGCCTTCAGGGCGTGGAATATATAATCTTGAATTTTTATATATTATTTGGTTAAGTGTAAAACATTTTTACTGCTTTTCTGTCCAACTGATTCATTACCTTTTGGGGCCAGTCAATCACACCAAAACAATAAGTGAAAACAGTAAGAAAAAAAATTGGTGTAAAGCTTTGACTATGTTCTTCGTGTTGCACTTCTGCAGTCATTACTTGTGGGTTATCCCTGCTGGGTAACCCTCGGTTGGCCCGAATACTAGAGTAAAGCTTTTCCCCTGCGCTGCCTGCTGTCACTTGTGGACTGACGTTCGGTCGTCAGTGGTATAAAGGAAAGGAGCTGGTGGCATTACATCAGTCTTTCTTGCCGTGGAGCCCGAAGAAAAAGCAGTTTGCGTGTGTGCCGGTCAATCGTTGCCAGAGTAGAAGTTGCCTCTGAAAACAACTAAAGCTAAATACCACTTTGAGGACCTTTCTCTTGCAATAACCGATGTCCGAAAAAGTCAATAATTGTCTCCGCTGTGGAAAACAAATACCACACAGAAACTTTCATACTTTGTGCATTACTTGTTTAGGCCCGACCATGAAGTCCCCCGTTGTCGGTTCTGCGCACTTTTCAATTCTAGGACTTAGAGCTGAATTTGTAGCCAGGCATTTCCGAAGTATTTCCTCGGATTAAGAAATGGCATCCATCCGTCAGCAGTCTGTGGATATTCCCAAAAAATGAAAAGATAAAGGGACAGACCACACAAACGTGAGCCTTCTGATGACCCATCCCAGAAGCACATAGTCAGTTCTCAGGAATTCAATGAGGTGCATTCAAAGCCCCCTGATGCCCGACTCGTTTCCTTCGCAGGCCTCTACCAAGACCCTTTTGGAGATCGGTATGCCGCCGGGGAATGCTTAATCATCTGATCCCTCGGTTGTCACCGCTTCAGTTGGGTCCGGAGCTGCTACGCAGGCACCAGCTTCTGTGGAGGTTCTTCACACAACCAATTCAAGACAAAAAATTATGTCTTCACCTCCAACTAACGCATCCCAATGACAAAGAAAAAGCAAGACCACTCCTAAGAAACCAGTCCCTCATCGCCATCTTACTCCTCCTCCACCACTTCAGACACAGTTACTGAAAATGGTGGAGGACCTCTTCACTTTCATCAGGGGTAGCTATACCATTCCTTCTGAAAGAAAAAGGGATACTTCCCCTGAAGTTCACACAGAACCGGATTCTGAAATTTCAGACTACCTTGATTCAGATGAGGAACAACCTCTCACCTCCTTTGAAGATTCAGATGCACAGAAATCCATTCCTTCTGCCCCCCCCCCCATGGATCTTTCATTTGGGGAAACCCTACACACTCAGAGCATTTCCACTGGGAAGCCCAAGATTATCCTCAGTCTAAGAAAAGACCAAGAGAATTTCTAGACTTTCCTCAGCACAGACCCTTGGCCATCCCTCCAATTCTGGACATGGTGGTTGATGTTTTTTAATGAATCTAGCCTCACCCCGTGATGTCCTAACCCCTGCTCTTAAAAAAAACTGACAGGTACTACAGGGTGCCTGCTTCCCATATAGATTTGTTTAAAAACCCTGCAGCAGACCCAGAGGTCATCACACAGGGGCCCAAAGGGGCCAAGTCTAGTTCATCTAAAAACCCAATTCCCTCTGACAAGGACTCAAGAGCTCTAGACAGAAGTGGTAAGAAAGTGTACACCTTCTCACCTTTAGCTATTAGAGCTCTTAACTGCCAGTTCTATATGCTAAAATAACAACACACCTTCGAACTTATGATACAAAAAAAATTTCATCTTTACCTGACGCTAATACTTCCAAGGAGTTAGCAGATCTTCTGCACTCTACTTCTCAAGTAGCTAACTACTCCCTGCACTGCGGATTCGATGCCCTAGAAGCCAAAAGTAGGGCCACTGTGGCAGGTTCAGTCATTAGGAGGCATGAATGGCTAAAAGAACAGCCACTGCCTCCTAATCATGTAAAATTTAGACTACTTGATGCCTTACTTGATAAAGACCATTTGTTTGGATCAAAAGCAGAGGAGGTCATCAAAATGGAGGATAAAGCTAAATCTATGCAAATAGTAAAATATTTCCTCCCAAATTCAGCAGAAAATTTCCCAGCAAGCACTGGACTTTCCCAGCCCCCAATGGACAGGTTCAAGGGAGGCCTTGCAGGGACAGACCAGTTAGACCACAAAACCAAGACCAGAGAAAAACTAAGCAGTGGCCCTCCACCACTCCCACAGCAGGGAGTTCTAAGTCCACTCACTACTCTAAGAATGTGCAAGGACTCTCAGTCCACCTCCCATCAAAAGACGGGAGGAAGGTTATCCCTTTACCAACAAAATTGGCTGTCTGTAACAAAGTACCAATGGGTTTTACAAATCATTTTCCAGGGCTACAAATTTACCTTCCAACAAGTCCCAACCTTATCAGGTTACCCAAATCTACCTCAAAATCAGTGGGCAGAAGCATTAAAAGAAGTGCACTTACTCCATGCCCAAGGGAGTGCGGAGCCTGTACCACAGGAGCAAGCAGGAAAAGGATTTTACTCCAGACTGTTCCTAGTGCCAAGGAAAGAAGGCACTTGGTGACCCATCCTCAACTGTCCACACTAAACACCTTCTAAGAGGTCTCAAAATTCAAAATGCTAACTCTTCAAAACCTTTTACTAATGCTGCACAAAAATGCATGGCTAGCCACTCTAGACCTGAAGGATGCCTACCTTCATATACCCATAAGGGAGACTTGCAGAAAATACCTATGCTTCAGAGCAGGTTCACAATACTTTCAATTCTCCGCGCTACCCTTTGGCTTATCTACGGCTCCCAGGATCTTCACAAAATGCCTGGCCCCAGTGGTTGCCTTCTGCAGATAGTAAAACATCCAGATTTACCCTTATCTGTGTGACTGCCTAATACAAGTAGACAGCAAAGAGAAGTTACTACAGGACCTGCTCTTTTTACAAACAACGCTAACCTCTTCTAGGGTTCACTATCAACAGGAAAAAAAAATTAAACCTAAACCCCTCCAGGCAGATCACCTTCGGGGCGCTACTCCTGGACACAGCCTCCCAGACGGCCTTCCTCTCACCAGAAAAACAAAGCTTTCTGCGAACTTAGTTTTCCCAGTTAGCTCTCAGAAAAAAACTCACAGCAAGGAAAATTCTGCAAGCACTGGGTTACGTGTCATCCTGCATTCTAAATGATCCCCCTGGCCAGGTTGCACATAAGAAAACTCCAATGGTACCTAAAGAACCTTTGGTGTCAACACTCTCAATCAATGGAGACCACACTCCCCTCATTCCATGCATAAGGAATGAATTTCTTTGGTGGGCAGAGGCCTGCACTCAGAACAAGGGTCTTCCCTTCACCTACCTACCACAAGGCCAGAATATCACCACAGACACCTCAGACCTAGCTTGGGGCGCTCATTTAGACACCCAGTGCACCCAAGGCTCTTGGGACCTCAGGCACCTTCATTGGCATATCAACCTAAAAGAAATGACGGCAAGTCACAAGGCTATCACATCCTTCCAAGACCACCTAAAACCAGGGGTCCTCCTCATAAAAAAAAGACAATACCACAGTCATGTGGCACATCAACAAGTGGGAGGGACACACTCCTACCCTCTCTGCTGACTAGCCATGACCCTGAAGCAGACAGTCTCATCCATGGGCCTACACCTGAAAGCCCAGTACATCCCAGGAGTAAACACCCTAGCATACCATCTAAGCAGAAACTGCTTAGCCTCCATGAGTGGAAACACCAAAAGGTGACATTCCTCCAAATCATCCAGGCCTGAGGGACACCACAGGTGGACCTCTTCGCCTCCCAACACAACAATCAGCTGCAAAAATTCTGCACAAGGGAGTTACACCCCCTAGCTTGGAAAGTGGATGCTCTTTCATTCCAATGAGCCCATCTCTTTCATTTATGCATTCCCCCCTGCTCTTACTCCAGAGAGTACTGCTCAAAATAAGGCAGGAAGGACCAAAAGCCATCCTTATAGCACCAGATTGGCCCAGGCAACATTGGTACCCCTTGCTGCTCAGTCTGACCAAGGAGCCTTACAGGCCCCTGCCATTAACTGCATACCTCCTGATCCAAGCCAGAGGTGAGATTGTACATCCAAACCTGCATACTCTCAAACTTTTTGCATGGTTTATCCCTTCAGGACCAAGGATAACCCACAGTTGAGCAAGCAGATCCTAGACATTATTAAGGAAGCCAGAAGGCCCAGCACCAGGAAATCTTACTCAGAGAAATGGAAAATATTCAACTGCTGGTGCCTTTCTAAAGGTCACAGCACCTCCCAGCCGTCCCTTCCACTTATTCTGGACTACCTAGTGGAGCTACTTAACAAGAGCCTCACCTTTTCCTCCATCAAAATTCACGCCGCAGCCATTTCAGCACACTTCCATGCTGAACAGCCAGTCTTCTCTCACCCTTTAATTAAGCAACTCCTCAGAGGTGCATCTAACATTAGGCGCCCTAGAAGGGCACCCACTCCAGCCTGGGACCTGAACTAGGTCTTAGAAAAACTGACATTGCCGCCCTTCAAACCTGCTGCATCAGCAGACCTAAAACACCTTTCCTGGAAGACTGCCTTTCTCTTGGCTATTACTTCAGCTGGGAGGGCGTCAGAACTTCAAGCACTCGTGGCCACTGAACCCTTCATTAGCTTCCATGCAGACAGGGTCTCTCTCAGGACTAATCCCTCATTCATGCTAAAGGTAGTATCAGATGTGACCCTAAAATAGGATATTCATCTCCCCACCTTTTTTCCAAACCCTCAGAATAAAGTGGAGAGAATTCTGCACACACTGGATGTGCACAGACAGTTAAGATACTACCTGGACAGAACAAAGTCCATTAGGAAGACTGATCAACTGTTGGTTGCCTTCGCCCCAGGGAAAGAGGGGAAGCCTATCTCCAAACAGACCATTTCTAAATGGATATCTCACTGCATACAATTCTGCTACACTTTTCATGGAAAAGCTCCTCCTAAATCTGTCAGAACACATTCCACTAGGGCAGCCTCTACTTCCACTGCCTTCCTTAGAGGAGTACCCACCAGGGACATCCTAGAAGCTGCTACTTGGACCTTGGTCCACACCTTCACCAAACACTACCACCTGCCTACGTTCTCCAGGGCTTGGGCAGACTTTGCCTCTGCAGTCCTGCAATGCATGCTAGCTCAATCCTAGGAATTCCATACTTTCATCCTCCCCTTCCTCATTTTTGGGAATCCTCCCACAAGTGATGCCTGCAACAGTGAAACACGAAGAACATAGTACAGTTGTGTACAATTACCACATATGTAGCTGTTTGAGTGTATTCATTGTTGCAGTCCTATTTTCCCTCCCACCTTCCCCCTTAATCTTATCCTTTTTGGAGATTAACTGTCACTCCTGTGGCCTTGGGCCTCCACAGCCTCTTTAAACATTTCCTTCAAGGGGCTCCTACAGGTTACGGCAAGAAAAAGTGATATAATGATGCTGGCTGCTCTCCTTTATACCATTGACGACCTGATGTTAGTCCATAGGCAACAGCAGCTGGCGCAACGGAAAAGCTTTACTCTGATATTCAAGCCGACCGAGGGCTACCCAGCAGGGATAACCCAACAGTGAATACACTCGAACATCTACATTTATGGTAAGTGTACACAACTGTACTTTATTCCTATGTTATGGCTGTTTTCAATATTACTTTTTGTCTTCTGGAGTATTCCTTATTGTCCCAGATTGATGTTTTCTTGGTACTGCAATTTTCCTGCACATTTATCAAGACCAAATGTCATTTTTATATCTCAGGAAGTTTTAACCACTTGTAGTTGTGCTTTCAACTCCTTGTCTGGTGAACTGTACAGTTTTAATCATCCACAAAAAAGCAGATGAGAAGTACGTAAGCAAAGTTGTTTTCTGCAATCCAAAATATAATCAAGACCTAATCTGTCTAGTAAACTGCTTAAAGGTTTAAGGGTAAGAAAAAACAACAGCAGTGGCAAAAAGTCACCCTGGAATATGACATTTGAATTCTTATCCCTGGTATAATAAATTTGCCATCTGTCATGGCTTAATTGCAAGGTGGTTTGTCATTGTTTCATGGTCACTTTAATGTAATTTATCAATGCAGGGTTTATCATATACATCTGTGAGCACTCCTTTATCGATGAATATGAGATGCAGTCAATTTTTTTTTTCTTTTGTTAATTTGTTCATGCCATGCTTAGATTATTTTTCTTTTTACAAATTTTCATTATTTTCTTTCTGTGATAAATGATCCTTTGTTCCATATCACTTTCTTTTGTCTCCCTTTTTGTTCCGTTGCAATGATTCTGTTTGCTTCTAAATAACTATAAACCCTGCATCAGAGTATTTAGTTTGTGCCTCAAGGGTGAGAGACTGGTGACTGGAGCAGATTTCAATGGGCATGTTGGTGAGGGGAACAGAGGGGGATGAGGAAGGGATGGGTAGGTATGGTGTTAAGCAAAGGAATGCAGAAGGTCAGATGGTAGTGGATTTTGCGAAAAGGATGGACATGGCTGTGATGAATATGTATTTTAACAATAGGGAGGAGCATAGGGTGACATATAAGAGTGGAGGAAGATGCACACAGGTGGATTATATCTTATCTAGAAGGCCCAGTCTGAAGGAGACTGTAAAGTGGTGGCAGGGGAAAGTGTAGTTAGGCAGCATAGGATGGTGGTTTGTAGGATGACATTGGTGATCAAGAAGAGGAGGATGAGTGTGAGGGCAGCACCAAGGATCAAATGGTGGAAACTGAAAAAGGGCAACTGTGAGGTGATGTTCAGGGAAGAGTTAAGACAGGCACTGGGTGGCAGTGAAGAGTTACCAATTAGCTGGGTAACTACAGCAGAGCTAGTAAGAGAGATGGCTAGAAAGGTGCTTGGTATGACATCTGGAAGGAGGACAAGGAGACCTGGTGGTGGAATGAAGAAGTACAGGAGAGTATACAGAGAAAGAAGTTGGCGAAGAAAAAGTGGGATTGTCAAAGAGATGAAAAAACTAGACAAGAGTATAAGGAGATGAGGTGCATGACAAATAAAGAGGTGGTGAAGGCTAAGCATCAGGCTTATGAAGAGTTGTATAAAAGGTTGGACACTAAAGAGGGAGAAAAGGACCTGTACTGATTGGCTAGACAGAGGGACCGAGCTAGTAAAGATATGCAGCAGGTAAGGGTGATAAAGGATAATGAGGGAAACGTATTCACAAGCGAAGAGAGTGTGTTGAGCAGATGGAAAGAGTACTTTGAGGGGTTGATGAATGAAGAGAATGAGAGGGAGAGAAGGTTGGATGATGTGTGGATAGTGAATCATGAAGTGCAGTGGATTAGCAAGGAGGAAGTAAGGATAGCTATGAAGAGGATGAAGAACGGAAAGGCTGTTGGTCCAGATGACATACCTGTGGAAGCATAGACGTGTTTAGGTGAAATGGCAGTGGAGTTTTTAACTAGGTTGTTTAATGAAATCTTGGAAAGTGAGAGGATGCCTGAGGAATGGAGAAAAAGTGTTTTGGTACCACTTTTTAGGAATAAGGGTGATGTTCAGAGCTGTAGTAACTACAGAGGGATTAAACTGATCAGTCACAGCATGAAGTTATGGGAAAGTAGTGGAAGCTAGGTTAAGAAGGGAGGTGATGATTAGTGATCAGCAGTATGGTTTCATGCCAGGAAAGAGCACTACAGATGCGATGTTTGCTCTGAGAGTGTTGATGGAGAAGTACAGAGAAGGTCAGAAGGAGTTGCATTGTGTCTTTGTGGATTTAGAGAAAGCATATGACAGAGTGCCTAGAGACGAGTTGTGGTATTGTTATGAGGAAGTCGGGAGTGTCGGAGAAGTATGTAAGAGTGGTACAGGATATGTACGAGGGTAGTGGGACAGCGGTGAGGTCTGCAGTGGGAGTGACGGATGTGTTTAAGGTGGAGGTGGGATTACATCAAGGATCAGCTCTGAGCACTTTCTTATTTGCAATGGTGATGGACAGGTTGACAGACGAGATCAAACAGGAGTCCCCGTGGACTATGATGTTTGCAGATGACATTGTGATCTGTAGTGAGAGTAGGGAAAGTACAGTTTTGTACCTACCATAAATGTAGATGTCAGATAGGTATGCATCTGCAGTCATAACATATGGGTTGTCCTGCCTCAGGCAGCCCTTCGGTCGGCCGGATTCCAAAGTCTGGGTCTGGCCTCGGCTGATGTCGCACTTTCCCCGACGTCAGAGTGTCTGGGGTATAAAAGCATCAGCCAACGCCATTTTCCTCAGTTTTTCTTGCCCCAGATGCCAGGTGCCCTCTAGGAAGGCTAAATTTGGATAAATGCTGAAAAGTTCCAAACATTTGCAAATTATATACATGTATAAACAAACAAATACACCATAATAGATTCCCCCAGCTAGCTGAAAGAGGGGGTAAGTACCCTAGGAATACCACAGAGGAGAAGGAGGGTGGGTAATCCTGACTGCAGATGCATACCTATCGGACATCTACATTTATGGTAGGTACAAAACTGTTTATTGCACTTTAAGTTACTAATTGTTGCAAATTGTTTCTGTAGGCTACACACTAAAGCGCGCTAGCCGATTTACAGCATTTATAGCATTTACTGTCTGTTTTTTTCCTTATCTCTGTAATAAAACAAAAAAATCTCTTGTTTTCCCGCCTTACTGAACTAGAGTAGTCCAGTTTCAGAGTTGCTGATCTCTGGGCTTTGTTTTTAGTTCCTGTTACTGATCCATTGCCTTATTAGGAAGGAGGGAAGTTTCTTTGCTTACCAGTGGGAGTGGGAAGCACTGAGCGGCCTTTTTGTCCGACTTGGTGAAGTTTCAGCCAGAAACTAGTAGTCCATTGGTCGTTTTGGGCCAATTCCTAGCTCCCTTCAGCCCCCTGCTATAAAACACGCTAAACTGTACTGCTGATCTAACCAGCATATCCTACAACTGAAAAGTTCATCTCTACTTGATTCCCAAGTAGACTATTCTCTATCTGTAAAGCCTAGCACTTACTCCTACAGTACTTGCACCTTGATAAAGCACTCTTATTATAGATAGTACCCCACCAGCCTAAAACCCACTTCCCCCGGAGTCCTTTGAAAGTCTCTTTATCTACTACTTCTAGTATGTCGAGGGATCAGTTGCTAGTGTCCTCTCCAGCTCAACTGGTGAACCTGGGAATATTGAGGCAATGTTACAATTGCCTCATGTACACAGACAATCCTCTCCTTCTCCCACAAAACACAAATACATGCGAGAGATGCAACTATACGGCCAAACTGGAGGCTGAGCTCTCTCAACATAGGACTGGCAAGACCAGACAGGAGGAGAAGGTAACCACACACAATACATACCCAGTCACACATTGCACCATCACAACTTCAAATCATACACATACTCACACAAAGACATACTCGGAGGCTCTGATCAAAAATTTACCAAAACAGCAGAGGCCACCAAAGCAGACACCCAAACAACTACCACCTCACGACCCAACACATGCAACACATAGACCATACAGTCAGAGTGTCAAACAGTCACAGCCCTTAAGGCCAAACAAAATGCCAGACACACTTGTCATTGGTGATTCCATAGTCAGACACACTGACGTCCCGCTCACCAGACTGAGTAAGGAGAAGGTCACAGTAAGCTGCCTGTCGGGCGCTAGAATCCGCCACATAACGCAAGCACTCAGGTCTCTCAACAGCAGGTACAAGTACAACTCAGTCATTGTCCACGCTGGTGTCAACGACCTGAGACGTACCTCCTTGGACTACATGAAAAGGGACATCGAGGAGCTTTCTGATTATGTAGCCCAGGCAGGTATGACCCTGACCTTGAGCAGTATCCTACCTTCACCAAGAATGATGCCACAATACAGTGATAAGATGATCAGCTTTAATAATTGGCTTAAATTCTGGTGTCATTCAAAGGGGATCCAATGTCTGTCTGCCTGGGATGACATGCTGGACAAGCCACGCTGCTTCAAGGGACGGCTTGCACCTGTCACCCTGGGCTTCCGGATATTGGCAAAGGCTCTTGCCACCCCATAGTGCCTTGTTTAGGCAAGGCTCAAATTCTAAACCTACCACCCTAGAACACCAAAAAGGAAAAAAACTAAGGGTAATGCTGCTCAATGCCAGAAGTCTCGATCTCAAGATGCACGCACTCGAGGCCCTTCTCAATATGGAGAACATTGATGTCTGTGCTGTGACAGAAACCTGGTTGAAGGCTCCTGAGAGCACCCCAGCACTAACAGGTTTCACCTCATATCATGCGTTCCGGCCCCAAAATCCGGACAACACCAAGAAAGGAGGGGGGGTGTCCATATTCATAAAGGACACCCACACCTCAAGGTTGGTGGCAATGCACGATGCATCGGAGACCATCCAGGTGCAATTAACCATAGGCAAGACTGCTCTTCAATTTGTAGCATGTTACAGGCCACCCTCTCAAACTCAGGAAACTCACATGGCCTTCCTGAAAACATTGGAGGGGATAAATGTATCTCCAAACACCATCATACTAGGTGACTTCAACTACCCTAATATAGACTGGGAACACTACTCAAGCCCGAACACTCTAACCCAAAGATTCCTGGAGTTCATAAACTCAAATGCCATGGAACAACTAGTCACCATCCCCACAAGAGGAGAAAACATACTTGATCTCATCATCACGAACATGGGATCAAAATGTTCAACACCGGAAGTATACCCCTCACTGGTGAGATCAGATCATAAACTAATCTCGCTGGAGGTCCTCATCCCGCCCCCACCTGAAACAAAAAGACCACAGTGAAAAACTTCTCAAAAGCCGATTTCACACTTCTAAAAACTAGTGTGGTCTCCTTTAAGGCCCCTGAGCCAGTGGTAAACATTACTCAAACCGCTGAATCACTTACAAATGCCTTCTACCAGCACCTACAGGACTGCATGGATCAGGCAATCCCAAACAAAACTAAGACTCTCTGTACCAAAGGCAAGCGTCCAGTCTGGTGGACCCCAGCCATAAACAAGCTCTACAACAAAAGGAGGAAGCTACTACAAGATAGAGCAAAATCCTTTAAAGGTAAGACACCTTTGATCATTATAAGTAAAAACTAAGAGCTCTCATAAAATCATCCAAGGCAAATTTTGAGAGAAAAATCGCCAAGGACTCTAAAGACAATCATAAGGCCTTCTTTAGCTATGTTAGAAACCTAGGAGGAAACTCCCAGATATGCTCAGAATTAGTTCAAAATGATGTGAAAATTACTGAACCTACACACATTGCTAACATACTGGCTGACAGGTTCAGTGCAAACTTCTCCCATCCCCCAAAAGGAGAGATATCTATTCCAGAGGATTGTAGCCCCCCAAACATCTCCAACGCCCAGGTGAGAACTGCCCTCAGTAAGGCAAAAAACACAGCATCCATGGGACCGGATGGTGTCCCCGGCTGTGTGCTTCATGAACTCAACGAGGAATTAAACCCACAGTTAGGACAGCTGTTTAATCTTAGCCTCACCTCAGGATACGTACCCAAGGAGTGGCGCCCTGCGACTGTGGTCCCACTTCATAAGGGCGGTGCCTCCACAGACCCTGGAAATTACCGCCCCATTAGCTTGACAAGCCTTATCTGCAAAGCCATGGAGAGGATCATAATGGAACTCATAAATAAAGACATAGGGAACTTGCAGACTTTGGATCCAACCCAGTTTGGCTTTGTCAAAGGCAGATCCTGCCTCTTAAACTTGGTTGACTTTTTCGAGACAGTCACCAAGGCCATTGATGAGGGAAAGGCAGTCCATACAGCCTACCTCGACCTGGCAAAGGCCTTGACACAATACCCCACTCAGGTATCATCGAAAAACTCATCAGCTTGAATGTAAACCCATACATCACAAGATGGGTTGCAAACTGGCTAAGTGACAGAACCCACAGGGTCAGAGTTTCTGGAGCCATGTCAGACTCAAAGCCTGTCACAAGTGGTGTCCCACAGGGCTCAGTCCTGGGTCCACTCTTGTTCGGCATCTACTTTTCTGAAGTACAAGCAAACACAGGAGGGTTATGGCTGACAAAGTTTGCAGATGACTGCAAACTGGGCGCCATAGTCGAAAACACATCTGACACAGATATCCTCCAGAAGGGCCTCACAGAAACGGATAACTGGTGCCAGAGCCATGGCCTGAAGTTAAACGCCAAAACTGCATAGTCATACCCTTCGGGAAAAACAAGGTTACCCCTAGCTACCATATAGGTGGCAATCCACTGAGCACAGAAAAAGTCATCAGGGATCTGGGGACCCAAGTTGACAGTAGCCTTCGCTTGACACTCATGTTGCTAAAGTAGTTAGGAAAACCTTCTATATCGCCCACCTGATCATGAAGGGATTCACATCTAGATCAAGGGAGGTCATCGTCCCCTGTACTCATCACTCATTAGACCTATGATTGAGTAGAATGCCCCGTTCGGAATGTATCTGACCAGACACCTGATGCAGCTTGAAAGGCCCCAAAAATTCCTCACCAAAAGGATAAAGGGTCTCAAAAATATGTCTTATGCTGCCCGACTGAAAGAACTCCAGCTCTATTCAGTCTCATACCGCTTGCTCAGAGGTGACCTGTGCCTGACATATAAGGCCATGTCAAACCCAGATTTGATGAATATGCTTCACCTCAAAAAATCTAGATCCCTCAGAACCACAAGGGCGGAGACTTAAACCTTGACACGGTTATAAATAGAACGTGCTGGAGGGACAGATTCATCACCCAGAGACTCCCTATGCTGTGGAACAAAATCCCGGTACATGGGAGGCAGAGCACCTCGCTGGCCTTGTTCAAGAGGAATCTTGACCAATGGATGGGAGATCGCAGATATACCCCAGGGATTACTTCAGTGTCACTGCTTGACAGAGGCACAGAAAAATGATAGGCATAGTTTTTATTCAAACTAAAGGGGTGGCGAAAGCCACATAACTATGGGCTAGGCTTATAAATGCCCTTGGGCAGATAGCCTAGTATGAACCTATGAACCTATGAACCTATGTCCTTCAAGGATGCATCTGCAGTCATAACATATGGGTAGAATACCATAGCCAATCTGGGGGAGGAGGTACTAAGAGAAGGATGGTGTAGTTAAGATCCCCTGCAGCACTGCAGTTGCAAACCCTGCTCGGGATTTGGAGTATAAAGGTAGATTGTAATGCTTGGCAAATGTATGCACGGAGCTCCAAGTAGCAGCTTCTAAAATGTCCTTGGTAGCCACCCCTCGTAGGAAAGCTGTAGTGGTGGCTGTGGCCCTTGTGGAGTGAGGCCTGATATTTTCAGGAACTGTCTTTCCATGAAAGGAGCAACAAAAGCGAATGCAATTTCCTATCCATTTTGAAATTGTCTGTTTGGAAATTGCTCTTCCTTGTACCCCAGTTGCATATGCTACAAAAAGTTGGTCAGTTTTTCTGCTAGTTTTCGTTCTGTCCAAATAGTAGCGCAGTTGTCTGTGTATATCCAAGGTGTGCAAAAGTTTTTCCCCTTTGTTCTGTGGGTTAGGGAAGAACGTAGGCAAGTGAATAGCTTGGTTCAAGGATACCCTGGATACCACCTTTGGCATGAAAGTAGGATTGGTTCTTAGTGACACTATCCTGGTGAAAAATAAGAAAAGGCTGCACTGCCATTAATGCTTGTAACTCAGATACTCTTCTTGCTGAAGTGATTGCCAGAAGGAATGCAGTTTTCCAAGATAAAAACTGTAGGTCTGTTGATGCTGCTGGTTCAAAAGGAGGTAGTGTCAGTTTTTCCAGCACAAAATTGAGATCCCATGCAGGTAGAGGGGGTCTTCTTGGAGGTTTAACATTTTTGATCCCTTTCAAAAATTGCCTGAGAAGAGGGTGTGAGAAGATAGGTGGATCCATATTGTATTCTGCTGAAATTGCTGAAGCATGAATCTTAATGGAAGAATAAGACAGGCCATTGTGGAACAATTCTGCTAAATATTCTAGGATGTGTGCTAGGTTTGCCACTGACATCTGTGCCCTTTGATGTGCTCCAAATGAGAAATCTCTTCCATTTAGCTGAGTATGTCTTTCTTGTGGAAGGTCTGCGAGCCTCCAGGATAATGTCCTTCACCCTCTGAGATAAAACAGTTTGTTTGGGATTTAAGGAATTTTCCAGGCAGTTAGCTGCAATGTTTTCAAGTTGGGATGCAGGGTCTTGAAATTGTTCTGCGTTAGAAGAAGAGGCCATAGGGGAAGAGGCCATGAATTTGCCTGAGACATGCTTCTCAGTAGTGGGTACCAGTGTTGTCTTGGCCAGTCCGGAGCTATTAGTATCACTTTTGGCTGTTCCTCCCTGATCTTCAGTAGTACCTTGTACATCAATGGGAGAGGTGGAAAGGCATATACTGTTAGGGCATTCCAGCTGAAAGAGAGAGAGTCCACCCTCCATGCTTGTGGGTGGTATGTCCTTGAGAAGAATGTCTTCAGTTGGTGGTTGAGTGGGGAGGCGAACAGATCTCCGGCATTCCCCATGTCTTTGTTATGAGTTTGAAGATGTCTGGATGCAGCATCCATTCGTGTGCATCCATGGTAGTTCTGCTTAAGCTGTCTGCTAGTGCATTTTCTTTTCCTGGTACGAATTTGGCCTGCAGCTGGATATTGAGATTCAGGCATAGATTCCACAGATTCATAGCCATCCGGCATAGAGGGTAGGAATGTGTGCCTCCCTGTTTGTTTATGTACCACATGACCGTGGTGTTGTCTGTCCTTATTAATAGATGTCCTTGTTGGAGGAAGGGTCTGAATGCCTCGATTGCATGCCTCACTGCCAGCATTTCCTTTTGGTTTATGTGCATGCTTAGCTGCCCTTGAGGCCATAGGCCTTGGATACATTTGTCCTTCATGTGTGCTCCCCATCCTCGGTCTGAGGCGTCCGTGGTGATGGTCTGCCTTGTTTTTGGTTTGTTGAAAGGCAAACCTCTGTTGGACTGGCAGGCCTGAGCCCACCACAGGAATTCCTTTTGAATGCATGGAATGATTGGTATCATGGTTTCTAGACTGTGACTGTGTTGAGACCATACACTCCTTGGGTACCATTGTAATTTCCTCAAATGCAGCCTGGCATGTGGGATTAAAATTATGCAGGATGCCATGTAACCCAGGGCCTGCAGGACTTTCCTTGCAGTAAGCTGAGTTTGTCTTGTCAGAATCATGAAGTAATCTGGAAGTTGTTTTTGTTTTTCTTCTGTGAGAAAAGCCATCTGGGTGATTGTGTCCAGATCTGCACCCAAAAAATGTTATCCTTTGGGACAGTACTAGTCTTGACTTTTGGATGTTGACTGTGTATCCCAAGGTCTGTAGCAGGTGTATGGCATAGGCCAAGTCCTTTAACAATTTTTTCTTGTTGTCCGCTTGTATTAGGCAGTCGTCCAGGTATGGATAAATTTGAATTCCCTGAAGTCTGCAATGTGCAATTACTGATGCCAGGCATTTCGTGAATACTCTGGGCGCAGTAGATAAGCCAAAGGGCAATGCTGAGAATTGATAATGCTCTGATCCTGCAAGAAATCTGAGGTGTCTTCTGCAATCTGGTCGGATAGGGACATGCAGGTATGCCTCCTTGAGATCTAGTCACCAGCCAAGACTCCCTGCCCAACATGGGAAGAAGTTGCTGTAGGGTCAGCATTTTGAATTTTGGCACAATGAGATAAGTGTTCAGTGCGGACAGGTCGAGAATAGGCCTCTATTGGTTTTCTTTTCTTGGTACAAGGAATAGTCTGGAGTAAAATCCTTGGCCTTGTTCTGTACATGGTACCCTTTCTATAGCTTTCATCTGAAATAAATTGCTGATTTGTCTTAAAGCCTTTGCCTTCTGGTTTGGTGGAAGGTTTGGCATTCCATTTCTTTTTGGCAAAGTGTGGAAGTGAAACCTGTATCCTTTGTCTATTATTTGCAATGTCCATGTATCCTTTGTAATGCAATGCCAGTTTTTTGAGAATAAAGCCAGCTTTCCGCCCAAGGGTGCTTCCAGTTGATCCCTGGTAGGCGGAATCAGAGTCAAGTCATTGGGTCTGTCCTGTAGTAGTGGTTGTAGCTGCAGCTGTTGCACTACTCCTCTGGTTAGCAGGCTGCCACTGACGGCCTCTGTAGGGGCCCTTCGATTGACCTCTGCCTCTAGGGCGCCTGTTCCTGCCTCTCTGTGCTCTGGACGAGTCTGGAAAGGACCAATTCTTTTGTAGGCCAGTTTCTGCTGAACCTTGGTGGTTGAACTTGCAGGAAATCTTTAACTGTTTGCACAGATTTTGCTTTTTCTTCAACCTTTATTAGAATCTCCTGTGCAGGGGAGCCAAATAAATTTTGTTTCTCCATTGGAGCATCGAGGAGTTTAGCTTTGACATGGTCTGGCAAAGATTACTCCTTCAGCCAGGCATGCCTACGAATAACTGCCCCAGTCATAGCTGATCTAAATGAAGCCTCCAGTGCATCATAGCCACATTTTAAAAAATGATTACTAACCTGTTGTGAGTTATGCACCAAATCCTGAAGGGATTTACGGTCTAAGGGTTTAGGAGAAGAAAGTTTCTTATTCAATTGATCTAACAAAAATTCTTGGTACTGTATCATATGGAATTGACAGTTTAATGCCCTGGCAGAAAGAGTAGCAGATGTATAAACCTTTTTTCCCCATCTCTCTAAAGCTCTAGACTCTCTTTCAGAGGGCAGGGGATTTTTGGCAGTAGTGGCTGCAACCCCTTTAGGGCCCTGAGAAATAGTTTCTGGGTCTGCAGCATGGGCTTTATACAGATGGAAATGAGAATCCGGGACCCTGTAATATCTGTCAGGTTTGGCAGGGGCCGGAGGAAGAGAATCAGGGGCTGTACTGACATCATTGTACACATCATCAATTACATTTAGAACAGGAGGTATAGCTAAGGGCCTATGCTGAGGCAAATGCAAAAAGGTCCTTAATCTTTTTCTAGAATCAGAGAAATCCTGACCTTGCCATTGAAAGTGCTCTCTCATGGAGTGTAAAGTCTCCCCAAAGGAAAATTCTTCAGGAGGGGAGGCCGAAGGGATAGATTCCTCTGCATCTGAATCCTCATAAGGAGAGTAAGCCCCTTCCTGGTGGTCTGACAAATCAGATCCATCCATGGAGTAATCTGAGGAGTGAGGTTCAGAGGGGCAGTCCTGGGCCTTTTGTCTGGAGGAGGTTGAGAGGCCCTGTCTGGGTGAGGTTGTGAACCCCTAATTAAGGAGATAAGGTCCTCAGCAAGGCTGAGGATCTGTGAACTAGAGGAAGGCCTCTGGGATGTAGATTTGGCAGGCAAAGCTTTTGAAAGTTTGGCAGCTTTAGCCATGGAGAAGGCCTTAATAGGCATAGAAGCTGGGGGCCTAGCTGCCTCACGTGCAGGGGTAGAAATGTCCAAAGGTATGGTGTCGGACAATTCCTGAACACTAGCTTCGGTAGGGAGTTCTGAAGCCGACACAGCCGGGGCCTCTCTGGCCTCGGTGGTCGGGAGTATGGTTTCAGAAGTAGGAATCGCCGTGGACTCTGTTTCGGCCGAAACCGAGACACTCGCGGTAGGCCTAGCCGTGGTTTCAGCCGAAACCGCGGGCGTCGGTCCTTTTCCTTGCGTTTTTTGACCATATGCGAAGTCAGAGTCTCCGACGGCATTTTATAAGCAAAAGCGGCTCCAAAAAATTCCTCTGCAAACTCCGACTGATGTCTAAGAGTTCATCGGTTGAAGGAGGCACAGGCTAAACAAGCTGATACGTCGTGGTCTGGGCCTAAGCAAGGAAGGCAGTAAGAATGGAAATCCTTATCAGGCATTTGTTTCCCACAAGTTAAACAATTATTTACTTTGTCTGACATCGGCTGAGGTAAAAAAAAAAGAGTCCCCAACGGGGTACTTAGCTTTTTTTGAAGTCTTCGGTAGCTGAAATCTCTGGAACTGACCGACCGGCACTTGCGAACAGCTTCTGCTTCGGGCACCGCGCGGCAAGAAAGACTAAGGAAAATGGCGTCGGCTGATGCTTTTATACCCCAGACGCTCCGACGTCGGGGAAAGTGCGACAACAGCCGAGGCCAGACCCAGACTTTGGAATCCGGCCGACCGAAGGGCTGCCTGAGGCAGGACAACCCATATGTTATGACTGCAGATGCATCCTTGAAGGACACCAGGTGGAGGAGACCCTGGAGAGGTGGAGATATGCTCTAGAGAGAAGAGGAATGAAGGTCAGCAGGACTAAGACAGAATATATGTGTGTGAATGAGAGGGAGGATAGAGGAATGGTGAGGATGCAGGGAGTAGAGGTGGTGAAGGTGGATGAGTTTAAGTACTTGGGATCAACAGTTCAAAGTAATGGTGAGTATGGAAGAGAGGTGAAGAAGAGCGTACAGGCAGGATGGAGTTGGTGGAGAAAAGTGTCAGGAGTGATTTATGACAGACGAGTACCAGTAAGAGTGAAAGGGAAGGTCTACAAGAGGGTAGTGAGACCAGCTGTGTTATATGGGTTGGAGACAGTGGCATTGACAAAAGGCAAGAGTCAGAGCTTGACGTGGCACAGCTGAAGATGTTAAGATTTGCACTGGGTGTGACTAGGATGGACAGGATTAGGAATAAGTATATTAGAGGGTCAGCCCAGGTTGGAAGGTTTGGAGACAAAGCCAGAGAGGCAAGATTACGTTGGTTTGGACATGTGCTGAGGAGGGATGCAGAGTATATTGGGAAAAAGATGCTAAGGATGAAGCTGCCAGGTAACAGGAAGAGAGGAAGGTCTAAGATAAGGTTTATGGATATGGTGAGAGAGGACATGCAGGTGGTTGGTGTGACAGAGCAAGATGCAGAGGACAGGAAGAAATGGAAACAGTTGATCTGCTGTGGCGACCCCTAACGGGAGCAGCCGAAAGAAGATAATCACTGGAAGGCAAGTTATTGTTCTATAGTTTTTAAGATGGCTTACAGATTCACTCTTAAGGAGGAGTATTATTTTTCATGTTATTATCCAGGTCGGTGCTTGTTCAGGTTGCACATATTAAGTAATTCTTACACAGGGCTAAATGTTTTTGTAAAGATGTTAATACTTTTAGCCAGAAGATAGATACTGCATCTGGTTCTGTTATTTTACTAGTTAGTTTTCCTTAATTTTGTTTCAACTCATCTGGCCACTACTTCACCCCATTTTGTATCCTGTACATTTGAACTCCTGTTTCTTTTTTAAATTTGTATCTATTCATCTCCTTTAAGTTCTGCAGAGATTTAAAAGTTTGTGTCTTTCGGCTTTTCCCAGTTAGGGGTCGCCACAGCGGAACTCTGGTCCGCTAATGACTGGCAGTTGATTTTTACGTACTGGTTTGCCAGGCCTGACGCACGACCTTCAACGAAGCTACGCCCATTCACGCATGTCTCCACGCAGAAGACGCTCTAGCTGAGAATCGAACCGGACAGTGTCTTACTGTGAGGCGACAACGCTACCGCAGCACCACCACGTGTATCTATTTACTCTTTAGTGGTTTTTCTATTCTTGTCTGATTGTACAGATTTGGTGGGGGTCACAGAGAGTCTGTCATTGTACCTCTAGTGATGAATTTGATAGGGTGTCCTATTATGATCCAGTTTAATAAGGATTTTTATATCTTGCTATAATGTATGGAGCTATTAATTAGTTGTGCGAAACTGTGCAAGTTCACGCTAGATGTAGGGGAGTTAGAGGCTATGTCCAAACAACTGATATTGATGTCACCTAGTATTTTTTCTTTTGGAATTGGTATGGAAATCTTCCAGTGTAGTTAGATTGTGGCCAGGAGGAATGTTAAGGACAGTAATACATATTTGCTTGTATTTGGTTATTTTCATGAATGTTATAAAAAGCTCTGGTGAACTGAATTTTGGTATTGGTTTGTTGTAGATGTAAATGTGGTAGTTATCCACCTGTGATAGACATTTTGATGTAGGGAGTTGGCATTGATAGCATTACAAAACCACTGGGTATAATTATTATTTACTGTATGTAGTTTTCAGTTAATGTGCGAGTAGTTAAGGTCACTCTAAAGTGGATGGGTGTAACAGGTTTAGATATCATATTACTGAGGTAGGTATCATACCCCTCTGGAAATAATGAAGGGAGGTGTGGTTGGTCGTAATGTTGTAATGGACTGTATTTAGTGCACCAGAAATATACAAGAGTTTAAAAAATGGTGTCTGAAGGGATTTGGTATGGGGTAATTAGGGAACAGATAAAAGAATACTTCCCTACCACTCACAGATGGTCTGACAGAATGAAAAGGCAGCACACTGAAACCAAGTTTCAGTAACAGTGTATGTATGTCTTTATCTGTGGTGTGTGTGTGTGTGTGTGTGTGTGTGTGTGTGTGTGTGTGTGTGTGTGTGTACACCATGATTCTTGCAGTTCAGAATTGGTATGTACTGCTCTGTAGTACCAAATTATTATATATTTTTAAATGGTCCACCACATTTGGTCTGCCATTTTGGATTCCTTCATTTTGATAGGACAGAATCAGTCCATTGACCATAATCACTTTGCCAATACTCACCCTCATAGGATGTCACTTGTCAGCAGAATGCAAAACAAATCAGATGTGTGATGAATTTGCAGGCACCCATTAAATCAGCATGGTTTGATTTAAAAGGAATTGTGGTTATCACTGTTTTGTACATAATAGAAAGACTGACGACTACAGCAGCCTAACCTGAAACAATGGACGCATTGAGTAATAATAAATCTGTCCACCTATCTTGTCTTATTTATTGATAGAGATGAAATGGCTCTAGTTTGAGGGTTTGTGAACACATTTAATTTTTAGAAGTGTAGAAAACCAAAGGAGGTTGGGTCCTTAGTACAAAAATAGTAGCGATAAGGTTTTGTCTTGATAGCTGAGAGACTTTAGTTTAACACCTTTTTTCTTCTTTTGTAGGTAGAAATCTCTGGGCTTTTCTAGCTGTAGGATGTATTTGGATAGATATATACTAGCAGAGGCTTTATGTTTTTGGTTGGATCAGGGCAAAGTGTAGTGAAATGAGAACGTTTTGTCCTGTATGAAATACATATTAAATATGTTTAAATTGGGCTATACATAAGGATTTCCTAAGTACTGTTACTATGTAGTGTTCAAAGGCTAGAGAGTAGTTTACAAAGGTACTCGCATGTCTCACTCTGCATGTCTGGAGTCAAATGTTATCTATACTGTAGGGTGCTGCTGAGATTGATGCATTGAATGAATGATGTATTTCTTGACAGGGTAAAGCACTGATCCATGTGGACCATTTTGAGGTTCATTCCAGAGTTTACAACCAGATAGAAACAGATACAAGTTAATATAAGATGTTGGTCTCACCGTAATTTACACTGAGAAAATAAAAACAATAATACAATCATGGATTCAAAAACAATTGCAGAATTAAGCAGTACAAGATTGGCACTAGATTGCTAAACTTTTTACTGTATGAGGACATAAGAGTAGCCTGTGCTATACCACATAATGGATATTGTACCACACTGTGAACTCTAGTTACACATACTATGTTACACTGATCATACCTCTCAACCTTGTAGTACAAGATATCTAGGCAAAGCCAAAACTAATGGGGAACAAAGGCAAAAACTAGGGTCAAATTTTAAATATTGCTTGCACACTCTTAGAAAGTTGCTAGAATAAAAAGTTTTGTGTTACCATGCATTTTCTGAAGGATATGAAGGCTGAAACTGAAATGGTTGTCATTATTTTATTAATTCAGTCCTCACTGATTTGCCAGAAAACCAAATGTTTTATCATCAGGAACATATAAACAAAAACATTGGGAATCTTCAAACAGTGGACCCCACCCAGTTTGGTTTCATGAAGGGTCGATCTTGTCTCCTCAACCTGATCGACTTCTTGAATCAGTCTCCAGAGCCATGGGCGAGGGTAAGACGGTCCACACAGCCTATCTGGGCCTCAACAAGGCCTTTGACACCATCCCCCACTCTGGAATCATAGATAAACTTACTAAGCTGGGCATTAATCCCTACATCACTCAATGGGTTCAAACTGGCTTACTGACAGAACCCACACTGTAAAAGTAGCAGACTCCAAATCCAGCTCCAGACAAGTGGAATACCACAGGGTTCAGTCCTGGCACCGCTCTTGTTTGGCATCTACTTCTCCGGTACAGACTAACGCCAAGGGACTCTGGCTAACAAAGTTTGCAGATGACCACAAACTGGGAGCCATTATTGAATCCCCAAGTGATGTGGATATTCTACTGATTCTAAGGTTCATGTTGCACAGGCTAAACAAGCTGCTAAGAAAAAAAACTAAGGTAAAAAGAGTCCCCAACGGGGTACTTAGCTTTTTTTGAAGTCTTCGGTAGCTGAAATCTCTGGAACTGACCGACCGGCACTTGCGAACAGCTTCTGCTTCGGGCACCGCGCGGCAAGAAAGACTAAGGAAAATGGCGTCGGCTGATGCTTTTATACCCCAGACGCCCCGGCCGGGAAAGTGCGACAACAGCCGAGGCCAGACCCAGACTTTGGAATCCGGCCGACCGAAGGGCTGCCTGAGGCAGGACAACCCATATGTTATGACTGCAGATGCATCCTTGAAGGACACCAGGTGGAGGAGACCCTGGAGAGGTGGAGATATGCTCTAGAGAGAAGAGGAATGAAGGTCAGCAGGACTAAGACAGAATATATGTGTGTGAATGAGAGGGAGGATAGAGGAATGGTGAGGATGCAGGGAGTAGAGGTGGTGAAGGTGGATGAGTTTAAGTACTTGGGATCAACAGTTCAAAGTAATGGTGAGTATGGAAGAGAGGTGAAGAAGAGCGTACAGGCAGGATGGAGTTGGTGGAGAAAAGTGTCAGGAGTGATTTATGACAGACGAGTACCAGTAAGAGTGAAAGGGAAGGTCTACAAGAGGGTAGTGAGACCAGCTGTGTTATATGGGTTGGAGACAGTGGCATTGACAAAAAGGCAAGAGTCAGAGCTTGACGTGGCACAGCTGAAGATGTTAAGATTTGCACTGGGTGTGACGAGGATGGACAGGATTAGGAATAAGTATATTAGAGGGTCAGCCCAGGTTGGAAGGTTTGGAGACAAAGCCAGAGAGGCAAGATTACGTTGGTTTGGACATGTGCTGAGGAGGGATGCAGAGTATATTGGGAAAAAGATGCTAAGGATGAAGCTGCCAGGTAACAGGAAGAGAGGAAGGTCTAAGATAAGGTTTATGGATATGGTGAGAGAGGACATGCAGGTGGTTGGTGTGACAGAGCAAGATGCAGAGGACAGGAAGAAATGGAAACAGTTGATCTGTTGTGGCGACCCTAACGGGAGCAACCGAAAGAAGATAACCACTGGAAGGCAAGTTATTGTTCTATAGTTTTTAAGATGGCTTACAGATTCACTCTTAAGGAGGAGTATTATTTTCATGTTATTATCCAGGTCGGTGCTTGTTCAGGTTGCACATATTAAGTAATTCTTACACAGGGCTAAATGTTTTTGTAAAGATGTTAATACTTTTAGCCAGAAGATAGATACTGCATCTGGTTCTGTTATTTTACTAGTTAGTTTTCCTTAATTTTGTTTCAACTCATCTGGCCACTACTTCACCCCATTTTGTATCCTGTACATTTGAACTCCTGTTTCTTTTTTAAATTTGTATCTATTCATCTCCTTTAAGTTCTGCAGAGATTTAAAAGTTTGTGTCTTCGGCTTTTCCCAGTTAGTCGCCACAGCGGAACTCTGGTCCGCTAATGACTGGCAGTTGATTTTACGCATTGGTTTGCCAGGCCTGACGACGACCTTCAACGGTTACGCCCCATTCACGCATGTCTCCACGCAGAAGACGCCTAGCTGAGAATCGAACCGACAGTGTCTTACTGTGAGGCGATTAACGCTACCGAGCACCACCACGGTATCTATTTACTCTTTAGTGGTTTTTCTATTCTTGTCTGATTGTACAGATTTGGTGGGGGTCACAGAGAGTCTGTCATTGTACCTCTAGTGATGAATTTGATAGGGTGTCCTATTATGATCCAGTTTAATAAGGATTTTTATATCTTGCTATAATGTATGGAGCTATTAATTAGTTGTGCGAAACTGTGCAAGTTCACGCTAGATGTAGGGGAGTTAGAGGCTATGTCCAAACAACTGATATTGATGTCACCTAGTATTTTTTCTTTTGGAATTGGTATGGAAATCTTCCAGTGTAGTTAGATTGTGGCCAGGAGGAATGTTAAGGACAGTAATACATATTTGCTTGTATTTGGTTATTTTCATGAATGTTATAAAAAGCTCTGGTGAACTGAATTTTGGTATTGGTTTGTTGTAGATGTAAATGTGGTAGTTATCCACCTGTGATAGACATTTTGATGTAGGAGTTGGCATTGATAGCATTACAAAACCACTGGGTATAATTATTATTTACTGTATGTAGTTTTCAGTTAATGTGCGAGTAGTTAAGGTCACTCTAAAGTGGATGGGTGTAACAGGTTTAGATATCATATTACTGAGGTAGGTATCATACCCCTCTGGAAATAATGAAGGGAGGTGTGGTTGGTCGTAATGTTGTAATGGACTGTATTTAGTGCACCAGAAATATACAAGAGTTTAAAAAATGGTGTCTGAAGGGATTTGGTATGGGGTAATTAGGGAACAGATAAAAGAATACTTCCCTACCACTCACAGATGGTCTGACAGAATGAAAAGGCAGCACACTGAAACCAAGTTTCAGTAACAGTGTATGTATGTCTTTATCTGTGGTGTGTGTGTGTGTGTGTGTGTGTGTGTGTGTGTGTGTGTGTGTGTGTGTGTGTGTGTGTGTGTGTGTGTACACCATGATTCTTGCAGTTCAGAATTGGTATGTACTGCTCTGTAGTACCAAATTATTATATATTTTTAAATGGTCCACCACATTTGGTCTGCCATTTTGGATTCCTTCATTTTGATAGGACAGAATCAGTCCATTGACCATAATCACTTTGCCAATACTCACCCTCATAGGATGTCACTTGTCAGCAGAATGCAAAACAAATCAGATGTGTGATGAATTTGCAGGCACCCATTAAATCAGCATGGTTTGATTTAAAAGGAATTGTGGTTATCACTGTTTTGTACATAATAGAAAGACTGACGACTACAGCAGCCTAACCTGAAACAATGGACGCATTGAGTAATAATAAATCTGTCCACCTATCTTGTCTTATTTATTGATAGAGATGAAATGGCTCTAGTTTGAGGGTTTGTGAACACATTTAATTTTTAGAAGTGTAGAAAACCAAAGGAGGTTGGGTCCTTAGTACAAAAATAGTAGCGTATAAGGTTTTGTCTTGATAGCTGAGAGACTTTAGTTTAACACCTTTTTTTCTTCTTTTTGTAGGTAGAAATCTCTGGGCTTTTTCTAGCTGTAGGATGTATTTGGATAGATATATACTAGCAGAGGCTTTATGTTTTTGGTTGGATCAGGGCAAAGTGTAGTGAAATGAGAACGTTTTTTGTCCTGTATGAAATACATATTAAATATGTTTAAATTGGGCTATACATAAGGATTTCCTAAGTACTGTTACTATGTAGTGTTCAAAGGCTAGAGAGTAGTTTACAAAGGTACTCGCATGTCTCACTCTGCATGTCTGGAGTCAAATGTTATCTATACTGTAGGGTGCTGCTGAGATTGATGCATTGAATGAATGATGTATTTCTTGACAGGGTAAAGCACTGATCCATGTGGACCATTTTGAGGTTCATTCCAGAGTTTACAACCAGATAGAAACAGATACAAGTTAATATAAGATGTTGGTCTCACCGTAATTTACACTGAGAAAATAAAAACAATAATACAATCATGGATTCAAAAACAATTGCAGAATTAAGTACAAGATTGGCACTAGATTGCTAAACTTTTTACTGTATGAGGACATAAGAGTAGCCTGTGCTATATCACATAATGGATATTGTACCACACTGTGAACTCTAGTTACACATACTATGTTACACTGATCATACCTCTCAACCTTGTAGTACAAGATATCTAGGCAAAGCCAAAACTAATGGGGAACAAAGGCAAAAACTAGGGTCAAATTTTAAATATTGCTTGCACACTCTTAGAAAGTTGCTAGAATAAAAAGTTTTGTGTTACCATGCATTTTCTGAAGGATATGAAGGCTGAAACTGAAATGGTTGTCATTATTTTATTAATTCAGTCCTCACTGATTTGCCAGAAAACCAAATGTTTTATCATCAGGAACATATAAACAAAAACATTGGGAATCTTCAAACAGTGGACCCCACCCAGTTTGGTTTCATGAAGGGTCGATCTTGTCTCCTCAACCTGATCGACTTCTTCGAATCAGTCTCCAGAGCCATGGACGAGGGTAAGACGGTCCACACAGCCTATCTGGGCCTCAACAAGGCCTTTGACACCATCCCCCACTCTGGAATCATAGATAAACTTACTAAGCTGGGCATTAATCCCTACATCACTCAATGGGTTCAAACTGGCTTACTGACAGAACCCACACTGTAAAAGTAGCAGACTCCAAATCCAGCTCCAGACAAGTGGAATACCACAGGGTTCAGTCCTGGCACCGCTCTTGTTTGGCATCTACTTCTCCGAAGTACAGACTAACGCCAAGGGACTCTGGCTAACAAAGTTTGCAGATGACCACAAACTGGGAGCCATTATTGAATCCCCAAGTGATGTGGATATTCTACAAAAGGGTCTTAGAGAGACAGATGCTTGGTGCCAGAGCCATGGGCTCAAGCTCAATGTCAAGAAATGTATAGTTATCCCCTTTGGGAAAAACCATGTACCCATGAATTACCACATAATTGGCAGTACACTCAACACCAAAAGTGTGATAAGGGACTTAGGGACACAGGTGGGCAGTGGTCTCACATTCGATAAAGTACAGTTTTGTACCTACCATAAATGTAGATGTTCGAAGATCCACATTGCTGCAGTCCTGACACTTGGGTAGTCCGCTGTCCACGGTCGGCCCGAATATCAAAGTATAAGGCTGACGTCGGTCATGGCGCATTTAACTGACGTCAGGACGTCAGGGTACAAATGCGCATGACCGGCGCCATATCCTCAGTCTTTTCTTGCCCCAGATGTCAGAAGACCCTAAAAATAAAGGTCAAAACCAAAAGACAGCAAACAAACAAACCACCACCCTTGCACTAACTATATGTACAATATATATACAATATACACAATAAGTACAACCCAACCTACACAACCACCTCCAACAACAGAGGGGAAGGAGGGAGGTTGACTGCAGCAATGTGGATCTTCGAACATCTACATTTATGGTAGGTACAAAACTGTACTATGTTCTTCATCTCACATTGCTGCAGTCCTGACACTTGGGTAGAATCCCAAAGCAGAGGTAAGGGAGGATGGCTAACTATAAGGAAGCAGGAGCTGCCAAAATGCCCTGCAAAACCGCAGTGGCAAAACCAGCCCTGGACTTAGAGTAAAGTGGCAGGTGATAATGCCTAGAGAAAGTATGCACAAAACTCCAAGTAGCTGCCTCCAAAATATCCTTGGTTGCCACTCCCTCAAATAAGCAGTTGAAGTGGCAGTAGCCCTAGTGGAATGAGGCCTAATCCCAGCTGGGACCTCCTTGCCATGATGGGAATAACAGAAAGCAATGCAAAACCCAATCCACTTAGAAATAGTTTGTTTTGACACAGGCTTGCCCTGAGAACTCAAAGCAAAAGAAACAAACAACTGCTGAGACTGCCTGAACCCTTTAGTTCTGTCCAAATAATAACGCAACTGCCTGTGTACATCCAAAGTGTGCAAAATCTTTTCCCCTTTATTTTGGGGATTTGCATAAAAAGTAGGCAAATGAATAGTCTGGTTTAAAGCCACACTAGAAACCACCTTAGGCATAAAGGAAGGATTAGTACGTAATGATACCCTATCCTTATGGAAAATTAAGAAAGGCTCAACTGCCATAAGGGCCTGTAATTCAGAAACCCGTCTTGCAGAGGTAATGGCCAACAAAAAAGCAGTCTTCCATGATAAATATTTCAACTCAGCAGTAGCTGCAGGCTCAAAAGGTTGTAGAGTGAGTTTCTCCAACACAAAATTGAGATCCCAAGCAGGAGTAGGAGCTCTTCGTGGGGGTCTTATATTCTTTGCCCCTCTAAGAAATTGCTTGAACAAAGGATGAGAAAACAATGGCGGGTTGCAATCATAGTGAGCTGAAATTGCTGCAGCATGAACTTTAATAGAAGAGAAAGACAAACCTTTGTCTAGTAACTCAGTAAGATATTGAAGAGCCACACACAAATTAGGCTCAGAAACATCAAAATCTGTTGCTGCACTCCAAAACAAAAATCTCTTCCATTTGTCTGCGTACACTTTCCTTGTACTAGGCCTCCTAGCTTCCAAAATAACATTCAAAACTTGCTGAGAAAGTGGAGGCCCATTATTGTTCAAAACAGAATATGCCAGGCTGTTAGGTGCAGAGAGTGAAGCTTGACATTGAGCAAATGGCTGTCCTCCTGTGACAACAGGTGTGGAATCAAAGGCAAAGGCCATGGAGGCTTCCGTACTAGACTTCTTAGTAATGGGTACCAGTGCTGTCGAGGCCAATCTGGAGCTATTAAAATCATCCTTGGCTTGTCCTGTCTGACCTTCAGAAGTACCTTTGGGAGGAGAGGCAGAGGTGGAAAGGCATACACATGAAGATTGCTCCAATTGAAAGAAAGAGCATCCACTCTCCAAGCTGTGGGATGAAACCTTTTGTGCAAAACTTTGGCAGCTGATGGTTTAGTGGAGAAGCGAACAGATCTATGTCTGGAGTTCCCCATGACACTGTCAATTTCTGAAATACATGAGGATCCAATTTCCACTGTGGGGATCCATAATTCGCCTGCTCAACACATCTGCTAAGGAGTTCTGTGCTCCTGGCAGAAACCTTGCCTGAAGATTGAGCTGTAAACTGAGAGCAGTCTCCCACAAAATCATTGCTTGCCTGCATAGAGGATAAGAATGCGTTCCCCTTGCTTGTTGATGTACCACATGACAGTTGTGTTGTCTGTTAGAATCAACACCTGTCCTGGAAGAAGGAATTCCTTGAAAGCTATTAATGCAAACTGGACTGCTAACATCTCCTTCATGTTGATATGTAGATGTTGTAGTCTGACAGGCCACTTGTTTTGTATCCATTTTCCATTTAGATGAGCTCCCCAAGCTTTGTCTGAGGCATCCGTCGTTAAAATCTGACTTGCCTCTGGCCGGGTCACAGAGAGTCCCTTGTTTAGGTGACATTCCTGAGCCCACCACAAAAATTCCTTCTGAATGCAAGGTATTATTTGAATGACAGTGTCCAGATCCTGGCAGTGCTGTGTCCATACATTTTTGAGATACCATTGTAGCTTCCTCATATGCAGTTTGGCATTGGGAAGCACCAGAATACAAGATGCCATGAACCCTAAGGCTTGAAGGACTGTCCTTGCAGTCAGCCCGGACTGATGAGATAGTTGATGGAAGTAAAGGGATAGACTCTTTTGTTTGTCCGGGGTTAAAAGGCCATCTGGGCTGCTGTATTCAGTCTCACACCCAGAAAGCACATGTCTTGAGAGGGTACTAGACTGGACTTTATTTCGCTCACAGAATACCCTAGGCATCTTAGCACTGCTATCACATATTCCAAATGATGAAGAAGCTCTTCCTTCCTTGAGCCAGAATTAGGCAGTCGTCCAAATAAGGATAGATCTGTATTCCTTTTAGTCTGAAGAAAGCTATCACTGGAGCCAGAACTTTCGTGAACACTCTGGGCAGTAGATAAGCCAAAGGGCAATGCAGAGAACTGATAGTGAGAAGTCCCAGCTCGAAAACGCAGATACTTTCTGCAACTGAGTCTGATAGGAACATGAAGGTAAGCCTCCTTGAGATCCAAAGTTACCATCCAATGATCTTTGCCCAGCAGAGGTAAAAGCTGCTGCAACGCCAACATTTTGAACTTGGGAATGTCCAGATAAGTGTTGAGGATAGATAAATCCAAAATTGGTCTCCACGTGTTCCCCTTCTTTGGTACTAGGAACAGGCGAGAATAAAATCCTAGGCCCACTTCTGGCAGAGGGACCGGCTGTATGGCCCCTAGTTGGAGCAACAGAGAAACCTGTTTGTGAGCCTCTATTCTTTGTTGAGGAGGAACGTCTGGCATGCCCTTGAAAGGAGGCAAGGTATGGAAATAAAACCTGTAGCCGTGGTGTATGATATCCAATACCCATCTGTCCTGGGTAATTAAACTCCAATTTTCTTTGAAAAGTGCCAACCTTCCTCCCAAAGGTGCTGCCAGACGAGCAGGCTCTGGCAGCTGAAAAGGTAGGTCATTGGGTCTGCTTACGAAAGGACTGACCCCTGCCCTCACCCGAAGCCTGTGCAGGAGAACTCCCTGTTCTTGGCCTGAAAGAGCCCTGAGCTCTGCCCTTACCACGTCTAGATCTACCCCTAGACTGGGAATCATAAGAAGGATACGTCCACCCCTTAAGTAGGCCAATTTCTACTAAACTTTGGAGGCTGGACCTGCAAAAAATCTTTAACAGTCTGCATAGACTTAGCCTTGTCTTCCATTTTCTTCAAGACTGTCTCAACAGGAGGACCAAACAACACGTCAGATTGTAAAGGAGCATCTAAAATCCTTGTTTTAACATGTTCAGACAAATTCTGATCCCTCAGCCAGGCGTGCCTGCGAAGAACAGTCCCAGTGGCAGCCACCCTAGACGAGGCCTGTACAGCATCAAAACCACATTGCAAAGAATGCTTACCCACCTGTTCAAAAACATGTACTAAATCTTGCAACTCTTTACAATCAATACCTACTGCCAGAGCATCAACCTTAGACTTCAATTGTGAAAGGAGATAGTTTTGGTATTTCAACATGTGAAACTGGCAATTCAGAGCCCTCATAGCAAGAGTGGAAGAAGTATAAACTTTCTTTCCCCATCTATCCAAGGCCCTAGCCTCCTTGTCTGTAGGAACCGGATTCTTAACAACAGAAGCTTTAACACCCTTAGGCCCCTGGCTAACAGTTTCCGGGTCTGCCCTAGGACTCTTAAAAAGATACTTATGAACTTCAGGCACCCTGTAATACCTATCCGGCTTAACAGGAGCAGGAGGCAAAGAATCAGGATTAAGAGAAGCCTCTGTAAAAACATCTTTCACTACATCCAAAACAGGAGGTATAGCCAAAGGCCTATGCTGGGGTAAAAACAGAAATTCCCGAAGCCGTTTCCTGGAATCAGAGAAGTCCTGACCCTCCCACTTAAAATGCTCCCTCATGGAATGAAGAGTTTCTGAAAAAGAAAAATCCTCAGGAGGAGTAGCAGAAGGAGTAGAATCATCCACATCAGAATCAGAATAAGGAGAGTACTCCTGCAAGTCTTCAGTCAAGACTCTGAAACATCTGAAGCTTGCTCAAAACCCCCCAGCTCAGGTTCCACCCTAGGTCTCTTAGCAGGAGGGGGCATAGTACCCCTAATCAAAGTAATCAAATCTTCTGCCATTTTAAGCATATGCTTCTTGGGCATAGTACCTGAAGAGCTAGGGGTAACACCAACTGAAGCTAAACCTGGCCTGCCCTGGGAGAAGCCTTAGAAACAGAAGGAGAGGGCCTAGCCACCTTAGGAAGGGAGGGGAGTATAGTAACCTGAGAAGCCCCCTCAGCCTGACTTGCCTCCTGAGAGGCCACATCTTGCAATAATAAGGTTTCACTCTGGGAACACAAAGAAATCTCCGGTGGAGCCACCGGCTCCACCGACACCTCTAAAGAACCGGCGTCCGGTACAGACGGTTCTTCTAGCCTAGGCATAACTGCCTTGTCCTTGCGCTTCTTCGAGGAAGCGGGCGTCGGAGCATCCGACGGCATTTTATAATTGCACCGCTTCCCAAAGACTAACCTTGCACAATCCAACCTTCTCTTTATAGTGCGTTTATTAAATCTAGCACAAGAGCGACAGCCAACAACGTCGTGCTCAGGCCCTAAGCAAGGAATACACAAAGTATGATAATCTCTATACGGTACCTGTTTCCCACAGGAAACGCAATTATTAACTTTTTCTGACATCCGGTAAATGACTGAGGCAAGAAAAAACTAAAATATTCCCCAACGGGGTACTTAGCCAACTTTGAACTCGGTCTGAAACTTCAAAATCGAAAAATCTCAGAACGCCAACCGGCACTTGCAATGCTGCTTCTGCATTGGACCATGCGGCAAAAAAGACTGAGGATATGGCGCCGGTCATGCGCATTTGTACCCTGACGTCCTGACGTCAGTTAAATGCGCCATGACCGACGTCAGCCTTATACTTTGATATTCGGGCCGACCGTGGACAGCGGACTACCCAAGTGTCAGGACTGCAGCAATGTGAGATGAAGAACATCCACATCGCCACAACGGTCAGGAAATCCTTCTATGTGGCACATCTCATCACTAAGGGCTTTTCATCCATAAAAAGGAGGTCATTGTCCCACTGCACTCATCCCTCATTAGGCCCATTATAGAGTACAATGCCCCATTCAGTATGTACCTCACAAGACACCTACAACAGTTGGAAGGTCCGCAGAAATACCTCACTAAAAGAATCACAGGCCTAAAGCAGATGCCCTATGCTGACCATCTAAAAAAACTCCAGCTATACTGTCACATACCATCTACTCAGACATGATCTCTGCTTAACATACAAGGCCATGTCAAACCCAGAGCTGTTGGACATGCTACACTTAAAGAAATCCCAGTCCCTCAGAGCCACGTGCTCCAGGGATCTAAACCTGGTCATCACAATGAACAAAACATGCTGGAGGGATAGGTTCCTGTCCCAGAGATTCCCCATACTCTCGAATAGACTGCCCATACATGTCAAACAGAGCGCTTCTTTGGCCCTCTTCAAAAGGAACCTTGATGACTGGATGGGAGATAGGAAATTCACCCTGGGGATCACGTCAGTCGCCCTGCTAGACAAGGGACCAGAGAAGTAAATGTCCTGGGTAGAAATAGCCGGGGAACTGTTATGGCTAGGTTTGTATATACCTTAGGGCCGATAGCCTAGTACCAACCTAGGAACAGATCTAAAACATGACAAAAATTTGGACATTCTGCGAAAATCTGAGCAGTTGGGAACGGTCATTGATATACTGTATGTTCAACAAAACTATGAAAATGTAAATTCACACAACTTCACATTGAAAGACTAGTAAACACACTACCTTACACTGAGATATATAAATCTGGAAGGGGAGGCAGTAGAAGGATTTCTGGATGAAACAGATGAGAATGGAAAGTACAGCTAGATGTGGTGAGGTTAGGAGGAGTGAGAAAGTTGAAGGCTTGGTAAGCAAAGATACAGGGTAATGAGTTATACAAGTAGATGAGGAAAAAGACAGAAAGGGGAGATGTATGTAAAGGACCTTTATAGGGGACGGCAGTAAATTGTTTGTTGTCTGGGGGTAGTCCAGACACCACTACATTTCTACCACTACATGCATTGTCTGTATGAAAACAAAGTACTCTAAATATCTTTGAGGTGCATATGCAGAATCAGATGGAGTTTCCTATCTGCCAGTTCTGCTCATACTGAGCATTCCTGGTACAAACGAGATATGCCATGGAAGGCCAGGCTGGTTTTGCAAGTAATGCTGCCATAGGGGAGGAAGCATTGCTCTTAGACCATTCCTTATGTATAGAAGTTGGTATCTACCACCAAAGTAAAATCCATGGTTCCTTGTGAAGCAATGGCATTTCTTATGCTGCCTCCCACAGAAAGGTTGGTATTCACTACATTTTGGAATAGATGGACTTTCCCAGTAAATTAATTGCAATAAACAGAGAAGCTGGCAACACCAGTCAGACAGGGCATTTTGATGTAGCGTGTATAAAATCACAGTATTTACAGAGTCTGTGGCTCTGCCATTGAAGCTAAGACCACCTGAATCAATGTGAATGACTAAAAAAATATTTTTGACATGTACAAGTGTATACCATGTTTCCCTGTTTGAGAGTCCACCACTGAAGTGGGTGTCCATTATGTGATAAAGGCTGGTAAAATGATAGGGTACACAGAGGAGGCATTACCAAAAGAAACTAAGAAGTTGTCTTTCTGTGCATTTATTGAAGCTACACAGGGTACTCTCCATTTCTTCCCTCTCATTACTATGAATATACAGTGGATTGTTCTGCCTTACTAGATGTGCACAGCCAGCATAAAACAATGCATCCACAGACCCCAGGAGTATAACCTGTATAACTGTTGCATTGTTGCAAAACTATGACTACAGTACTACCATAAAGAAAAAATACATGCTGTTTTATTGTGCAGGGTACTGTCACCATGAATAACACAAATGCTATCACTCCTAAACAGTGATGGGTGTGTGTAGCAGCTTAATCAATGAAATACCACATGCAGAAGCAGTGTCACCTGTGAAAGAGGTATTGGACTGAAATGGGGTAGCAAGTATGAAAGGTTGGTTTTAAAAATGCTGGCTGTGCATAAACTGGACCATAGTGGCAGCTTTGGAATTGAATTGATCTGCATCTTTATTCATTATCTATCATCAGAGTATATTGTTTTGTATTGTTTTACTCTACTTACAGTTTCAATACATAAGCAGCCATACTCTAGTTATACTTTCACTGTAGAGGAAACCTTATAGCTTTGTTTAGTTGAAATATGTTAGTCCCATGTTAGCTTATGTTTGAGTAAAACATTAAGTATTTTTCCAGTATCATTGTATCTGCCCCATCATTACCACCAGCACGTATACGTTGTACCAGTTTTCTTTGACTGTGACCATGATTCTATATCACAGATTTCCATGTTCCACCATTCGGCTTCATGCTTGTTCTGTCTGTGCTGCATTCTACTTGAAGATCTTGGGATCATCTTAAGAAATACAGCAGAATCTCTCTATATAGTCTTAGATGCTAACATAGAAATGGACCACTACTTGATTATATATTACCGCTAATTGATAGTAAATAGGGTCTGGCCCCATATCTCGGATATACAGAGACGGTCAGTAACACCCAAACTAACATATCCTTCACATATTCTCTAAAAACTTCCCAACTAACATACCTCTCCTGATAAATGTCAATGATACACAGGGATACAATTGGGTTGTGTTGCATGACTAAGCTTGGGTTGCACGACTAAGCTTATTAAAGGACCACTACGGGCAAATGATGAAGAAAACATATATTTTTTATCTTGCCATGATTTACTACACCTCCCAAAGCTGCCTGCAGCAAAATAAGTACTCATTCCTAACTTTATTTTGTTTTTACTCTTTTCTGCCCTCATGGGGGCAGACATCGGGATTCCTCTGGAAAGCTAAATCTGTCCCATAATGCACAGACTGAGAACAAACAGCCCTACCATTTGTTGTCAGACTAGACTTCCATTCACTTAGAATGGAACACCTGAAAAAACTGCCAAGTTTGTGAGTCTGCAGCTCATGTGTCATTGACTGGTATGCGCGGAGTTTTACAAATGTTGTTCCTACTGATGTACTACACATTCTCTGAAAGAAACTTGCAAAAGTGTCAACAAATTACTGAGATAAAAAAGACTTTTCACAAGGAGCAGTTTTGCAAGTTTCAGTTCCTGGCCAGGTTACTCCTCCAATCTCCCCTCCTTCAGTGGGCTACAGTCTCACATTTCCAGCTTTACTAGATTCAACTATATAGTCAGCTTTGCATGACAATAGACATAAAAAAAAAAAATTCACAGCCTGGTGTGCCACTAAATCTGTTCCCTTGTATGTCTCTATGTCTCTTCACTTCTGATTAGCATTTCCCAGGAATAAAATAAAAAAAAAAAAAAAAAAAGCAAATGCATCAGTCCACAGTTCAGGCCAGTCTATTCATTTAAAATGTGCGCAGTAAAATATTCAACTCATAATGCATTTTGGCTGCTGACATGGTTATCTTTACATAGTTATTCTCTCTTATAGTATAACCTGAACATATGTATTTAATGATAAATTTTACAACAGTTCTCAGTTTCTTAACAATGACCTCCCAAGCCTCTGATGTGACCTAGTACTTTTTCTTACTACTGCTTTATCTAGTTTGTCTTAGTTGTTTACCTGTAGCATGTCTCTCATCCTCTCAGCAACAGACTCCTGGAGAAAACTTCCAAAGCAGATACTTGTATTGAAAGAGTAGCTGTAGCAGTGAAACTACATTCCAAAACAATGCACTCAAACATAGCAGTGACAAACACAAGGGAATGTATATGTCTAAATCAAGCAGTGATGAAATTGCTAGGGACTTCACTGAGCACAATTTTACTCAATCTCTCCATTTCATAATCCATAACATTCGCACCACATTTACAAAGGCACATCTCCACCTTCCACAAACACAGCTACCCACACCCATACAACATACCAGTCAAATTTAAGACTTTTCCCACCTCTCTGCAAAACACTGCTGTAATGGCTTTGGCAAACTCCCATCCATATCTCTCAAAAGTACAGATTTTTGCAGAAAGTCCAGATTTTTTGTCTGTTTTTCATAACATTGCAGTTTTCTGTCAAATCACTGGCAAATCATTGAACACTGAAGTCAGAAAGTTGACGGACATTTGATTCACTCTAATGCAAAATCTGTTTATCAACTTTCTAAGTTTGTAAGTGCAATATTTATAAATTGTCCCATGTTTGGTCCTTTGTCCCCCATTATTTATGGCCTTGTCCAGATTTCTTGTTCTATAATGTTGAGAGTTATGCTGCCATCCCTTCCTACTAGAGCCAGTCCACTGCACTTGAACAAGTGTCCCCCTCAGCAGGGCAGCAAGCAGGCATCAGTACAAATTTGCTTTATAGTTCTTTTACACCACACACACACACACACACACACACACACACACACACACACACACACACACACACACACACACACACACACACACACACACACACACACACACTATTTCTTGTTTGAATGTGTGCCTCATTATAGCATTCTTTAGTGGGTGGGTGTGCATTTCTGATTGGTGTCATCAGCCACTGTTCGACTGCATACCTTTCATCACCCAGTAAATGACCTTGTGGGATATCCCCTCTAGAAAAACCTCTGACAGAGATGAGAGTTGTGCCAGATACAAGAACTGTGGTAACAGCCGGGGTTGCCAGCACACACATTCAGGATGATTCCCTTAGTATTGCACACAACCTGGGAGTTAATGGGCTGGAAGACCTTTCTGTTTATGTACGCCTTTCCCAGTTCCCTGGTTGGCATTTTGATTTCCATGTGCATGCAAGTCTATGGCACCCAGGACTTCAGGGAAGTGTGCTACAGAGTAAAACTCCTGCATAGTTGCAGCTCTGTCCTTGGGTGTATGGGGAAACTGTATTTAATCACTGGCATTTTGTAGCATAACATTCAGGAAGTGATGTAGCATCCTGGATGCTGATGCCAGTGACAGCCCCAGCATATCCATTGCTGGTCTCTGGAAGGTTCCTGTTGTAAGTGCTACACATACCTTAGTCTCCACAGGTATCAGTTTTCGTTGGTTAGCTCTTGCTCTCAGTTGAGGACAACAGAGGTTGCAGAGTTCCTGTAGTGTCTCTCCATCCATCCTGTAGCACTCTACAGTTTTCACCCCATGCAGACCATGAAAAGTTAAATGGGGTCTAAACACCCTTATCTTTCTTTGCCGAGGTCTATTAGCAGCAGCAATATAGACTTCGGCCTGTTGCACATACATAAGCAGAAGAATAACAGCAGTCCCTAACATTCTTTATGTGTAGAATAGTTTCCTTGACCATATTCCAATATGTTTTGGAATTTGAGGCCAAAACCTGTAGTAAGTAGTCATGATTACGTTACAGCTTGTTGACTATAGCTCCTCCATCAAGAATTGGTTGATTAGCAAACAATTCAGCTGCTTATGCTGTAATTAGCATCCCACTATGTTTACAGTGTTTGCTCAACTTTAAAAGGCATGTACAGGCACTTACTGAATACAAACTGGCACACTACCATGTGTGCGATGCACCACAATGTGCACACGGTTTTAGCTCACCATGTAGGTTTTAATGAATCTGCACCATCTTTTAATATATCATTAAACCATAAATAAATACCACTGAATCCTTTTCTACTACGCATGCATTACCCTACAAGAGTGTATTTGAATCACGTCAAAAGACAGGGTTGTATTCTGTACTGGATATCAAGTTTCCTTGTTACTTTCTGTTGTACCTCAATCAATTCCTCCCTTCTCTTCTGCTCCTTTCCCTTTACAACACTGCTTACCACATTTTGCTATGTTATGTTCACCTCCAATTACTCTACCTATCCCAATTCTTCCTGAGACAGTTTTATACTTTTTCTTGTTGTAAAATATATTTATGTCTGGCTATTCCTTGTACTAACTCCCATCCCATATTTCTGGAGGCTCCTATTTCTTCCATTTATGAGTTATTACTTTCTTCTCTGCCAACATAATCATATGAAACAATGCCCTTTCATGTGGTTTTCACACTGCTGTGACTGGAATCCCTACTGAGAATGTCAGTTTAAGCTCCCCTTCCCTGTCCAGATCTTAGCAATCAATTCCCACATTTAGAATTTATAGACTGTTAACTCAGGACAAGCCCAAAAAGTATGTAACCAATTGCCAATGATCTCCTTGCATCTCCAAAAAAAAAAAAAAAAAAAAAAAAAAAAAAAACTATTGTGTGCATTAGCATAAAACCTGACTAGCTTATCTGGAATATAAAAATATTTGTGGAGACACTTCCATACAAAGATTTTGAATTTCCTGAATTTTAAGACCAACTCCATTGTACATCTCATGCTGCTGCCTCTCCTGCACTTTCACCTCTAGTTTTTTCTAACAATCCCTGCCCAACTTTAATGTTTAAGTTCAACTATTTATAGTTTACAGATTACACTTTAGGAGTGCCAGCCCAGTTAATTACCTCAGAGAGAGATACTGTCCCCAGTTAGGAAATTCAACTTTTTTATTTAGATGAAACACTCTACTCATCTTCCTTGAGCATCAGCCTACACTAGCACTCAAATGGAAGTCAGTATGTACTCTCCCTCCCCAACAGGATAGAAATACCCCATTGTCCCTGGTATCTCAGTCAAACAACCAAGCCACTAATGTAACTCAGGTCACCTGGGTCATAGTCAGAGCTTTATCCCTCCACATCACTAGAGCAGCTGTCTAGTCTGATTTGTCAACCACATACATCTGCCTTTGTGTCAATTCTTTCTGCACTGTCACCAGAGCATCTGAATACTGGGAAAAGGGCTGATCTACCTCAGTAATTCGGTTATCTTCTTAACAAAATAGTCCAATTTGGCATCTATTCAGTTCAACTTTTTGAAAATCAGACATAGAGGCTTGACCCGAGAAAGGGATTCATCTTTCTTGCTCCTAACCCACAGATATGTAAAACTCCCTTTCAAAAAATGCTTTACTTGAGATAGGGTAGAAAAGGGGGTGGGGAACTGAGGGAAGACATGCGATACTGCAGAGATGTTAAGCTGAGAGACAAGTAAAAAAGGCCAAAGGATAATAACTCACATCTGGGCCTTAAAGGGGCCTGGTTGTAGGAATGTCTCTAAATAGACAATCTTTTCCACATACCCATCCATGATTTTCTAGTAGCAGGATTCTTTGCCGCCTTTAATATCTGATGCACGTTTTCAAAAAAGGTGCCTAAAAGGTTTCATGACTGTAACATCCAGGCAGTCAACAGAAGAAACTGAAGGATGGGGTGTATCAAACAGCCTGTCTTGTGCGAGTAAGTCCACCTTTGAGGAAGCTTGCAGTTAAGTACCCTGGGCCATATTAAAAAAAAAAGGAAGAATCATTGATTCAAAAGGGAGTTTCCACTATTATCTTTGGGGAGTCCTTCTGAGTTTTTTTTTTTTTTTTTTAAAGAACCCTGATTAACAGAGGAAAGGATGGAAGATCATACAAGAACATTCATGGCTATGGGAATGGAAATCTTATGACTTTTGTTTTTCAAGTCTGGGTAAAGAATCCTGTTATAAATGGAAGCAAACAGATGTACTGATGCTACTCAGGGATCTTCCAGGAAATGGCCCAAGTTCAACTTACATTCATGAGGGTCCATTCTGGTCCTTCTCAACTTGTCTAAAATAACTTTGTGTTACTGAAATGTTGTAATAATCTGTAAAGGGGGCTGGACTTAGCCCCTGTTTAACTATGCATCATATCACTATGATGTCTGTGACCATTAGCAAAAAGTCTGGAGATAACAGGTAGCGCAGAAAATAGAAACATTTTATTAGAACCATCATCTCTTAACACTTACGGGCTTTAAATTGTCTTGTTAGTTCTAGAGGCCCTGAACCTTCCACCGCTTGTACACAGCTCCCAATCACAATCTGATTCATTTGTGATTACAGACAGAGTAGGATTTAGACATTTACTACTGAATTTGTCACTTGCAGTATGGCCAGAGAAACAAGAATAATAGAAGCCATGAGCTCCAAGAATTCTGAGAAATTTCCAAGGAAATACCAGAGACTGGTTGAAACGCCAATCTAGTAAAATTTCAGTTGCCCTGAAGAAGAAAAATTATTACATGGGATTAATGCAGAATACATCACAGAAAAACTATACCCTGCGAAAATATGAGTCAAGATTTCTCAAAGTTCATGTGAACTCACAAGCCAAAAAATAATAAATCTTTTCCCCAACAAGAGAGATTCGCAACTTGTGTTCTGATTAGTAAGAATACATCAGTCTTCTAAATACTGAAAAATAAATGCCTTCTTCTCTGTAAAGACAGGATCCGTGTCCTTTTTAGATAGTGTCAGAAGCAAGCCACAGACCTGAAAACATAGAGCAGGCACAAAAAGGATAAAAATTCTCTCAAAACTTTGGAATGTAAATACTTAGAAAGCCCTAATGGTAGTCACCGGGTTTCTAGAGTACCTGAGGGGGAAATATCAGTCCACTGACAAATGCATCTCATATAAAGACTCTCAATGCCCAATTGTCTGAACTCACCTGGAACTAAAGATTTGGAAAGGCTTTACAGGATTGTCAAGATGGGGAGGAGAAGCCCTCCTGAGGGGGCATACACAGACAGATTTCCAAGATAATCTCATCTCTATCTACTTGAAACTCCTTGATATTGCTTTACTGAAAGAGTATTTGTCTTGCAAGAAAACTTTTTCGGATTCCTAACTAGCAGAAAGATTTATATCATATTTTGCTTGCAGCAAGACAGCTCACATTCTTCATAAAAAAAGTATTCTACTGGCAAAAAGATGGTCTGGAAGTCTGTAAATGCACACAAAACAGGATGGTCAGTCTGTTTGATGCAGTACAAAATTCCCTAGATAGGAGCACTGCTTTTATTCTGGAGACCATGAAAAGTGGCGTCACGGTGCTCATCAAGCCTCAGCAAAGCATCAAACATAGCAATACACGTCCACTTATACTCAAACCTCTGCCACTCTTACAGTTTCCTCAGCTCATTAAGTGCAGTATCAAATCAGGACTCTCACGGAATAAAGTGTACAGAGAGTACACAAGATGCTGCAAGCAGATCCAGCAACAAACAGCATCATTACAGGTCTTAAATAATTTAGGTAAGAACTATGTGTACTGGGTACAGAGATAAACTGGTGGAAGGCAGGAGTGAACAGATCAATAGTTACAGCACACAATTTCAACAGTCCACAATCAGATGCTGTAAAGACAGTAAACCAGCTGCAAACATGAAACATGTTCCATTACCAAATCAGTGCCGCCCATACCAAGCTGGAACATCAGGTCAAGAGAATGTCTAAAATGTCGAGTAAAAGAGGTAATCACTTGCATGAAACCAAAAACATGCCACAATGCATAACTCCTGAGCCTGGGCTACAGACTTATCAACCCAGATGAAGAAGTCACTCTTCACTAACTAGTCGGGAGACCCTAACACTGAGTCAAGGAAGCCTATCTACTCAAAATAACGTGCTCACCCTGACTGCTTCGTATAAAACAGACTATAAGGAACTCCCAATATTCTCCTGTTCCCAAAAGAGTTAGCAAACATAATACTCATCTTGATTAGTCCCAGAGGAGACTGGCAACAAATCACTACTATCCCCAGGTCTTGTCCAAACTTTGGAGCTGAAAAGAGAAGTCAGGGCTACAGCAGCTGACAAACATATTGAAATTTTTGTCTAGTCAGGTTTCCATAACAAAACTAGGGCAACATCATGATGCAAGACACAAATAATGCTGAATCTGCTTGTTGATGGAACTGGCACTGGCATAAATTCCCCTCCAGCAATAAGTGGTTATCCACTCCCTAGTGTCTGTTGGTTTAAACAAGATCCCTGGCCACCACCATCACCCCCAAAAATAAAAATAAAAAAAACTACCTGTATGACATTTCATCATTTCATCACATGTAAGGTCTAGTAACACCCATTGTGCCTGAATGATCTCAGTCTCCCATCAATTCTGGCACCTATCCCCAACCGTGTGCCAGCTTAGTTAAAATATATCTTTGGAAGTCTCCAAAGGCATTAAAAAGTCAAAGGATGAGAGAGAAATACCCCAGAACAATAGAATATAGCCTGGGCTCATAAAATAATAAGTCTATATCATATGAGCGAATCGCACAAATTGCGAACGCTCATAATATCGAACGTACCCGACCTCGAAGTGCTTTTTCTGAGATCGAGATACAGTGAAGAATGGCATATTTGCCCTTTCCTCACTGTAGTGCGATCTCGGAGTTGAAATATATATTTAGCGGGGGGGTATAGGGGGCACAGCCCTCCACAATAGGAAGTTCAAGGTCCCGTACGTTCGATATTATGAGCATTCCCAATTTTTGCAATTCGCTCATATGATACAGACCCAAAATAACTTATGGTATATGGTAAAGGTACAGTTTTGTACCTACCATAAATGTAGATGTTCGAGTGTATACACTGCTGCAGTCATTACACTTGGGTATCCTGCCGTCAGGCGGTTCCCCAGTCGGCCTGAGTTCCAAAGTCTTGGTCAGGCATCAGTTGCTGTCGCCTCCTCCCTGATGTCAGTGCGACAGGGGTATATAACATGCAGCCAATGCCATTTTCTTCAGTCTTTCTTGCCTCAGATGTCAGGTGCCTCTAAACAGGTAGGCAATTCCAACTGCTAATAAAACATACATAAGAAAAGCAAAAAACAACTTAGTTACCAGCAAATACTCCCCATAGGTAGTAAGGGTAGAAGACATAGGTACATACCAGCCAGTACAAGGGGAAGGAGGGAGGGTAACCTGGACTGCAGCAGTGTTTACACTCGAACATCTACATTTATGGTAGGTACAAAACTGTACTATGTTCATTGTGTTACACTGCTGCAGTCATTACACTTGAGTAGAATCCCAAAGCTGAGGTAGGGTGGCTGGTTCTATAAGGCATTAGGGCTAGCTATAAGACCCTGCAGCACTGCAGTGGCGAAGACAGCTCTGGATTTAGAGTATAGAGGCAGATGGTAATGCTTGGTGAAGGTATGTACAGAACTCCAAGTTGCTGCTTCCAAAATATCCTTGGTAGGTACTCCCGTGAGGTAGGCAGTTGAAGTGGCTGTTGCCCTGGTGGAGTGAGATCTAATGCTGTTAGGTACAGGTTTTCCATGGTATGTGTAGCAGAAACGTATACAATGCCCTATCCATTTTGAAATAGTTTGTTTTGAAATGGCTTTTCCCTGTGCTCTTGCAGCATATGCTACCAATAATTGCTCAGATTTTCTGAAAGCTTTGGTTTTGTCCAAGTAGAAGCGTAACTGCCTGTGAATGTCCAAAGAGTTCAATAGTCTCTTCCCTTTATTCTGTGGTTTAGGATAAAAAGTTGGCAGGTGAACAGTTTGGTTTAGAGCCACACTGGATACCACCTTTGGCATAAATGTAGGGTTAGTTCTTAAAGACACCCTGTCCTGGTGGAAAATGAGGAAAGGTTCCATTGCCATTAGTGCCTGTAATTCTGAAACTCTTTGTGCTGATGTTATTGCCAGGAGCAGAGCAGTTTTCCAAGAGATATATTTTAATTCTGCTGTGTTAGCTGGCTCAAAAGGAGGTAAAGTTAGTTTTTCAAAACAAAGTTGAGGTCCCAAGTTGGAGTAGGTGCTCTACGGGGCGGTCTTATGTTTTTAGCCCCTCTGAGGTACTGTTTTAACAGAGGATTAGAAAAAAGTGGTGGATCCGTGTTGTAATGAGCAGAGATGGCAGAGGCGTGGATCTTAATGGATGAGAAGGAGAAGCCTTTGTCCAGCATCTCAGTTAAGTATTGTAGTATCTGAGGAATGTTTGGGAGAAGAGGGTCAAGGCTGTGAGCTTAGTTCCAGGCACAGAATCTCTTCCATTTATCCGAATAGGCTTTCCTGTTACTAGGCCTTCTGGCCTCCAGAATGCCATACATAACAGCTTTGGAGAGAGGCATTGCTTGCTTGACTAAGGAATCTTCCATGCAGCTAGGTTTAAGGTCTTTAGCTGGCTGTGTAGTATTTGATTGTTGTGCTGAGTCAGCAGATGTGGGATTTGAGGCAAAATCCAGGGTGGTTCTTGTGCTAAGCTCCTTAAGATTGGGTGCCAGTGCTGGCGTGGCCAGTCTGGTGCAATCAGAATCATCTTTGGCTCTTCTTGCCTGGCTTTTATGAGTACCTCTGGCAGGACAGGTAGTGGTGGGAAAGCGTATACTTGTAGGTTCGCCCAGCTGAATGAGAGGGCATCCACTTTCCATGCTTGTGGATGGTAACTCCTTGTGCAGAATTTTTGTAGCTGGCAGTTTATTGGAGATGCAAACAGATCTATGTCCGGGCTCCACCATTTCTGTGTTATCATTCTGAATATTTGTGGATTCAATTCCCATTCGTGGGGATCCATGATGTTTCTGCTTAAGTCGTCTGCCAGTGTGTTTTTCTTTCCTGGCAGGAATTGTGCTTGCAGATGAATTTGAAGGTTTATAGCTGTGTTCCACACGGTCATGGCTTGTCTGCATAGAGGGTAGGAGTGAGTGCCTCCTTGCTTGTTTATGTACCACATAACTGTGGTGTTGTCTGTCTTTAGCAGTAGTTGTCCTGGATGCAGGAGGTCCTTGAAAGCTATAAGGGTATTTTGTACAGCTAGCATCTCTTTTTGATTGATGTGAAGATGCCTTTGTTCTGCGGGCCACGTGCCCCAAATACATTTGCCTGCCATGTGTACTCCCCAGGGGTAATCTGACGCATCTGTTGTCAGTGTTTGCCTGGCTGTGGGTTGTGTAAAAGGCTGTCCCCTTGTTGAGGTGACAAGCTTGAGCTCACCATTGAAACTCCTGTTGAAGGCAAGGGATTAGTGGTATAACTGTTTCCAAACTTGACAGTGTTGAGACCATACATTCTTTACGTACCATTGTAGTTTCCTCATATGCAGTCTGGCATATGGAATTAGTAGTATGCAGGATGCCATGTAACCCAAGGCCTGCAGAATTTTTCTTGCAGGCAGTTGGGTCTTTGTTGCCATCCACTGAAAGTATTGAGTCAGTTTGTCCTTGCTTGTCTGGCGTGAGATAAGCCATCTGGGCCGTTGTGCTCAAGCTGGCACCCAGGAATATAATCTATTGTGAGGGCACTAGTTTTGATTGCTTTTCGTTTACTGTGTACCCCAGGCAACTTAACTTTTTTACAAACACCAGATGCTTTAGAAGAATGTCCTTGCTCTCTGCTTGAATCAGGCAGTCGTTCAGGTACGGATAAATTTGAATTCCTTTCTGTCTGCAAAACGCAATTACTGGTGCCAGGCACTTTGTGAAGACCCTGGGCGCAGTAGATAAGCCAAAGGGCAGTGCAGAGAATTGGTAGTGCATTGAACCAGCTATGAATCGGAGGTATCTTCTGCAGTTTTGTCTGATAGGGACATGCAGGTATGCCTCCTTGAGGTTCAAAGTCATGAGCCAAGCTTTCTTGACCAGCATGGGAAGAAGCTGCTGTAGTGTCAACATTTTGAATTTCGGAACAGCCAGGTAAGTGTTTAGAGATGAAAGATCCAGAATGGGCCTCCAGGCTTTGTCCTTTCTGGGTACCAGAAAGGGTCTCGAGTGAAATCCTTGTCCTTGCTCCTGTGATGGTACCTTTTGAATAGCTCTCATATCCATGAGTGCTGTAATTTGTTTTTGAGCCTCTGCCCATTGATTTGGTGGCAGATTTGGCATTCCTTTTAACCTCAGCAGAGTGTGAAAGTGGAACCTGTAACCTTGAAATACAACGTTGAGAACCCATTTGTCTTTGGTAATCATTTGCCAATTGTGGTAGAAGAGTGCTAGTTTTCCTCCCAAAGGGGCTGCCAAGAGGGATTTGTTTGGCAGCTGTAGTGAGAAGTCACTGGAGCTGCTTTTTATATGGTTGGGGCCTGTCTTCCCCTTCTTTCTGGCCTGATGCAACCCATTGTCGAGGCCTGTAAGGACCTTGTGTTCGACCTCTACCCCTTGGACGTCTGTATCTTCCCCTTTGGTCTGTCTGTAATTGGAAAGGACCAATTCTTAGTTGGCCAGTTTCTGCTAAATCTAGGAGGCTGAACCTGTAAGAAATCCTTCACCGTTTGCACAGATTTTACCTTATCCTCCATTTTCTTTAATACCTCTTCTGCCTTAACTCCAAATAACACATCCTGCTGCAAAGGTGCATCCAATAATTTTGCTTTAACATGATCTGGTAACGTATGTTCTTTAACCAAGCATGTCTTCTAATGACAGAGCCTGTAACTGCTGCTCTGCAGGAGGCCTCTAGAGAATCAAAACCACATTGCAAAGTATGCTTTCCCACTTATTCAGCTGCATGCAATAAATCCTGCATTTCTTTAAAATTAGGAGGATCTGATTCTGGAAGCATTTTTTGTTTTAACTGAGACAGTAAAAATTGCTGATATTTTAAGCATGTGAAACTGGCAATTTAAAGCTCTCATTGCTACAGTTGCAGACGTATATACTTTCTTTCCCCATCTGTCTAATGCTCTGGAATCTCTGTCAGAGGGAACAGGATTTTTGGCTGATGAGGCCTTAACTCCTTTGGGTCCCTGAGAAATAGTTTCAGGGTCAGCTACAGGGCTTTTATACAGAAATTTATGTGAGTCAGGGACTCTGTAGTTTCTGTCAGGTTTAACAGGGGCTGGAGGTAAGGAATCAGGATTTAAGCTGGAATCAGTATACACATCATCCACAATATCCAACACTGGCAGAATAGCAAGGGGTCTGTGTTGAGGTAATAAAAAGAAGTCTCTGAGCCTTTTCTTGGATTCTGAGTAATCCTGGCCTTCCCAGTGGAAATGCTCCCTCATGGTATGTAGGGTTTCCCCAAAGGAGTAGTCCTCAGGCGGTGAGGCTGATGGAATTGATTCCTCAGCATTGGAATTGATTCCTCAGCATCAGAATCCTCATAAGGGGGTAAAGAGTATCCTAGATCTGAGGATGAATCAGAAGAGATGGACATCTGGTCGGATGAGTCATAGTCTGCATCCTGTCTAGGCCTTTTATCAGGAGGGGGATGGGACCCCTTGATCAGAGTGATTAGGTCTTCGGCCATTTTGAGCATTTGCTTCTTGGGCATGGAGGCCTGCCCTGGAGAGTGCTGTACTTGTTTCTTTGATTTTAAAGGAGGCTTAGACTTAGCTGAGGGTTTAATGCTTAACTGAGTAGGTCTGAAGATACCCTCTGAAGCTGTGGGCTGCTCAGCTACTCCGGATCCCTCTGAAAGGTTAGTCTCAGTAGGCTGAATAACTTGTCTGTCCGAATGCCCAGCCATCTCCACGTGGGAGTCAGAGGCGGCCTGTGTTTCTACAGAAGCGGTAGTCAGGGGCTGCGAAGGCACCTCGCTGAAAACCGGAGAACCGGCGACTGGCCTAGAAGAGGCTTAGTCATCAGTTTTGGGCCTGGGATGCCTATCCTTGTCTTTGCGCTTTGTGTATTCTGGTCATCGGAAGTTCCAACGGCATGGTATAATTGAATTTTCTACCAAAATAATGTCGGGCAAAATCAAACTACGTTTAATAGTGCGCTTGTTAAACCTAGCACAAAACCGACAACCAGTGACGTCGTGGTCTGGGCCTAGGCATGGGATACAATAGGAATGGAAATCCTTATGAGGTATTTGCTTCCCACAAGAAATAGTTATTAACTTTTACTGACATCGGTCTGAGGCAAGAAAAAGTTTCCCCAATGGGGTACTTAGCTTTGTAGAAGACTTCGGTTCTGGATTCGGAATGAAAATCTCAGGAGACGGCCGACTGGCACTTGCGAACTGCTTTTGCTTCGGGCACCGCGTGGCAAGAAAGACTGAAGAAAATGGCGTCTGTTGCATCTTATATACCCCTGTCGCACTGGCGTCAGGGAGGAGGTGACAGTAACCGACGCCGGATCAAGACTTTGGAACTCAGGCCGACTGGGGAACCGTCTGACGGCAGGATAACCCGAGTGTAATGACTGCAGCAGTGTAACACAATGAACATCTAATGCATGTCACATGCCAAGACATTTGGAGAAGTACAATCAAAATCAAAAGCAACAGCATGTACAAAAACAGTCAACCCAAAAGCCAGAACAGATCTCACAAGTACCCAAGAAGATGAAGCAGGTTATTTTTTCACTTCAAAATGCCAGTAGGGAAATGACAGAAGTTGGAACACAGTACTAAAGATGCATCTTTACCAAAGCATGTAGAACAATGAATTTGCCTGGAGTAATGGACGCACGACCACTGTGACTGAAAGAACATGGCTACATCAAACAGACCCACAACTGGCTACAGAAAAAGTTGTTCAAAGCAAAATAAAAATCAGTAATATTAAGCTGACAAGCAAAAAAATTAAGCAGGGTACTAATCTATTAATGGAAATCTAAAGTATTGGAAAAACAAAAAACATTCTGATGAGTAAAACTAAAAGTATACTGTACTAAGCAAACCGATGTTAGGTTACAAAGCTAACGACTGCCACCTTGCCTCATCCTTTGCAGTTATCATATCGCTGCGAATCTTCTAGGTACAAAGGCAAGTCCAGATGTTATTACTTATTACTGGAACCGATACCCCACCAAGAGTGACATGGAGAAATCTCCTATGTGGAGCCCAAATGTTCATTGCAATCATCCTGTTCAGTACACTGGCCAGACATTCAGCATGAGTAAGAGCAGGAGCTCTTTCAAGGCAACCATCAGAGTATGACTTATGTAATTCAAAATGGAAAGGAAGTCGTTCATCACTTTTGGGACCAAGAAGGAACAGGAATAAACACCTTATCCCCTACTCCAACACAAAGAAAGCTTCTACAGCCCCAGTAATTAACACAACTTAGACTTGTGCCAAAAATTATTCTGAAAGAGACTCACCAGTGGAGCTCTTTCTGTGGAAACAGCAAGTTCTAGAATTAATGAAAAGTGACCACATCAGCAAGACACTGGTCCCTTGTGACAGTTCTCCAAACAAGGAAAAACCTGGAGAACTGCCCCCCAAGCTTAGTGGGCAAACTCACAGCTGGAATGGGGTCAACAGTAAGAAGACAGTGCAGTCTTCCTATTAGGTAACCATTTATCCTGGTATTAATGACTATATTTCTTTAAAGACTGATTTGTAAATCAGGTCAGCTAAACTATGGAAAAAGTTTACAACTTGTACAAGACAAATTCTGTAATGTACACATTAAAACATATTAATAAATATTAATAACAACAACCTAAAAGGTTAAAAATAATAAAAAAGCAGTGTTTCCAATATAATATGAAGTGTTTAATACTGGGAATTCACTATATAATTTTGTCAGCTATGCTTTTTACACGGTGGTCACATTTTGCACATAATACACAAGTTTCTTCTTTAATGCAAGAAATTTTTAAAGATGAGATTTTATTTCATATTGTCTTGATGTGTATGATATTATTATTTGTTTATATTTTGATTTTAACAGGTTTTGCACCTTTATTGTGGTTGCTGTGGTATGAACTGATCTGACCGGGAAGTTGCATCTGAAGCGAACTGCTCTGAATTCACTCTTTGCTGAAGTGCATTAAGACAAAGTGCTTAACTGAGTGCTGGTTTTGGAGTATTTTCCTGTTACGGAGATACTACTACACCTTCAGTCTGTATCATCTTGGGTATCTTCATCAGCACCACAGAAGACAAAACAGCAGGATGTTTAAAGGCCTTCCTCAGAAGATGAAGAGGCCTTTTCCCCATCTGAGGCTGGTCAGGTGTAAAACAGGAAAGTGTGGGATATCATACAAGCTATCAACAGGGGCAAGGGCTCGTTTCCTCCTCAGGAAGTTGACAACCAGTTTCTGGACAGCTACCAAATAAATTCTCCCAAGAAATGGATATTTAGCATTCTATTTGAGAGGTCCTTTCTCAGGGAAGCCGATCTCAACTGTGCACACACATACACAAGCTTGTGGCCCTGGCCAAAGCATCACAACAGTCAAAATTACGCTAAACAGATGGTATCTCATTCATAAGCCACAGAGTCTTGTGAACATCCTCCTTGAGCCTCAAGTTAAAGATCCTCACTCTATCTAGAGCCTTCATAAGTGGGACTTGAACTAGGAGACGAAAGATGACTATGCAAGGGCCCTGAGCCCCAGTGTGACACACAACTACACACTCTTGCCAAGTCTGTCAAACTTTAAGCAGCCTGTATGATGAAAAGGCTGAAAAGGGTTGCGTTTTTTGGAACTTATGCTGCACCAGCGAGATTATGCTGAAGTTACCATTAGAAAGTTTGATGTGCTGGTCTAACCATTTAGGAGGCAACTTACAAAATGGCTTCTGGCTCTTATGGTCAAAACAGGAAGAGGCAAAGTGCCTACACAACATTTCATAAGACCAGTTCCAAGGGAGAGAGAGAGAAAAGTACAGTTTTGTACCTACCATAAATGTAGATGTTCGAAGATCCACATTGCTGCAGTCCTAACACTTGGGTAGTCCGCTGTCCCTCGGTCGGCCCGAATATCAGAGTATAAGGCTGACGTCGGTCAAGGCGCATTTGACTGACATCAGAACGTCAGGGTACAAATGCGCATGACCGACGTCATATCCTCAGTCTTTTCTTGCCCCAAATGTCAGAAGACCCTAAAAAGAAAGGTCAAAACCCATAGACAACAACTAAACAACCAACCAGCCTAACACCAAAAATATGTACAATATATACAATATATACAATATGCAATATACCTCAGATGGATAACCCAACCCCACAACCACCTCAAACTACAGAGGGAAGGAGGGAGGGTAAATTGGACTGCAGCAATGTGGATCTTCGAACATCTACATTTATGGTAGGTACAAAACTGTACTATGTTCTTCATCTCACATTGCTGCAGTCCTAACACTTGGGTAGAATCCCAAAGCAGAGGAAAGGGAGGATGGCTAAACTATAATGAAGCAGGAGCTGCCAAAATGCCCTGCAACACAGCAGTGGCAAACCCAGCCCTGGATTTAGAGTACAGTGGAAGGTGGTAATGCCTAGAGAAGGTATGCACTGAACTCCAAGTGGCTGCCACCAAAATATCCTTAGTAGCCATTCCCCTCAAAAAAGCTGTTGAAGTGGCAGTAGCCCTAGTGGAATGAGGCCTAATCCCAGCTGGAATCTCTTTGCCATGATGGGAATAACAGAAAGCAATGCAAAATCCAATCCACTTAGAAATAGTTTGTTTTGACACGGGCTTGCCCTGAGAGCACAAAGCAAAAGAAACTAATAACTGCTGAGATTGTCTGAACCCTTTAGTTCTGTCCAAATAATATCGCAACTGCCTGTGTACATCTAAAGTGTGCAAAATCTTTTCCCCTTTAGTTTGGGGATTTGCATAAAAAGTAGGCAAATGAATAGTTTGGTTTAAAGCCACACTAGAAACCACTTTAGGCATAAAGGAAGGATTAGTACGTAAAGATACCCTATCCTTATGGAAAATTAAGAAAGGCTCAACTGCCATAAGGGCCTGCAATTCAGAAACCCTTCTTGCAGAGGTAATGGCCAACAAAAAAGCAGTCTTCCATGACAAATATTTCAACTCAGCAGTAGCTGCAGGCTCAAAAGGTTGTAGAGTGAGTTTCTCCAACACAAAATTGAGATCCCAAGCAGGAGTAGGAGCCCTTCGTGGGGGTCTTATATTCTTTGCCCCTCTAAGAAATTGCTTGAACAAAGGATGAGAAAACAATGGTGGGTCACAATCATAGTGAGCTGAAATTGCTGCAGCATGAATCTTAATAGAAGAGAAGGACAAACCTTTGTCCAATAACTCAGTAAGATATTGAAGAGCCACACTTAAATCAGGCTCAGAAACATCCAAATCCTTAGCTGCACTCCAAAATAAAAATCTCTTCCATTTATCTGCGTACACTTTCCTTGTACTAGGCCTTCTAGCTTCCAAAATCACATTCAAAACTTGTTGTGGAAGTTGAGACCCTCTATGGTTTAAAACAGAATATGCCATGCTGTTAGGTGAAGAGAGTGAAGTTTGACATTGAGCAAATGACTGTCCTCCTGGGACAACAGATGTGGAATCAAAGGCAAAGGCCATGGAGGCTTCCGTACTAGACTTCTCAGTAATGGGTACCAGTGCTGTCGAGGCCAATCTGGAGCTATCAAAATCATCCTTGGCTTGTCCTGTCTGACCTTCAGAAGTACCTTTGGGAGGAGAGGCAGAGGTGGAAAGGCATACACATGAAGATTTTTCCAACTGAAAGAAAGAGCATCCACTTTCCAAGCTGTGGGATGAAACCGCTTTGTGCAAAACTTTGGCAGCTGGTGGTTTAGTGGAGAAGCGAACAGATCTATGTCTGGAGTTCCCAGGACACTGTCAATTTCTGAAATACATGAAGATCCAGTTTCCACTCGTGGGGATCCATGATTTGTCTGCTTAACACATCTGCTAAGGAGTTCTGTGCTCCCGGCAGAAACCTTGCCTGAAGACTTAGTTGTAAACTGAGAGCAGTCTCCCACAAAATCATTGCTTGCCTGCATAGAGGATAAGAATGTGTTCCCCTTGCTTGTTGATGTACCACATGACAGTTGTGTTGTCTGTTAGAATCAACACCTGCCCTGGAAGAAGTAAATCCTTGAAAGCTATTAATGCAAACTGGACTGCTAACATCTCCTTCATGTTGATATGTAGATGTTGTAGTCTGGCAGGCCACTTGTCTTGTATCCACTTTCCATTTAGATGAGCTCCCCAAGCTTTGTCTGAGGCATCTGTCGTTAAAATCTGACTCGCCTCTGGCCGGGTCACAGAGAGTCCCTTGTTTAGGTGACATTCCTGAGCCCACCACAGAAATTCCTTTTGAATGCAAGGTATTATTTGAATGACAGTGTCCAGATCCTGGCAGTGCTGTGTCCATACATTTTGAGATACCATTGTAGCTTCCTCATATGCAGTTTGGCATTGGGAAGCACCAGAATACAAGATGCCATGAACCCTAAGGCTTGAAGGACTGTCCTTGCAGTCAGCCCGGACTGATGAGATAGTTGATGGAAGTAAAGGGATAGACTCTTTTGTTTGTCCGGGGTTAAAAGGCCATCTGGGATGCTGTATTCAGTCTCACACCCAGAAAGCACATGTCCTGAGAGGGTACTAGACTGGACTTTATTTCGTTCACAGAATACCCCAGGCATCTTAGCACTGCTATCACATATTCCAAATGTTGAAGAAGCTCTTCCCTTCCTTGAGCCAGAATCAGGCAGTCGTCCAAATAAGGATAGATCTGTATTCCTTTTAGCCTGAAGAAAGCTATCACTGGAGCCAGAACTTTCGTGAACACTCTGGGCGCAGTAGATAAGCCAAAGGGCAATGCAGAGAACTGATAGTGAGAAGTCCCAGCTCGAAAACGCAGATACTTCCTGCAACTTAGTCTGATAGGAACATGAAGGTAAGCCTCCTTGAGATCCAAAGTTACCATCCAATGATCTTTGCCCAGCAGAGGTAAAAGCTGCTGCAACGTCAACATTTTGAACTTGGGAATGTCCAGATAAGTGTTGAGGATAGATAAATCCAAAATTGGTCTCCACGAGTTCCCCTTCTTTGGTACTAGGAACAGGCGAGAATAAAATCCTAGGCCCCTTTCTGGCATAGGAACTGGCTGTATGGCCCCTATTTGGAGTAACAGAGAAATTTGCTTGTGAGCCTCTATTCTTTGTTGAGGAGGAATGTCTGGCATACCTTTGAAAGGAGGCAAGGTATGGAAATAAAACCTGTAACCGTGATGTATGATATCCAGTACCCATCTGTCTTGGGTGATCAAACTCCAATTTTCTTTGAAAAGTGCCAATCTTCCTCCCAAAGGTGCTGCCAGGCGAGAAGGTTCTGGCAGCTGAAAAGGTAGGTCATTGGGTCTGTTTACGAAAGGCCTGACCCCTGCCCTCACCCGAAGACTGTGCAGGAGAACTCCCTGTTCTAGGCCTGAAAGAGCCCTGACCTCTGCCCCTGCCATGTCTAGATCTACCCCTAGACTGGGAATCATAAGAAGGATACGTCCACCCTTTAGTAGGCCAATTTCTACTAAACTTTGGAGGCTGAACCTGCAAAAAATCTTTAACAGTCTGCATAGACTTAGCCTTGTCTTCCATTTTCTTTAAAACTGCCTCAACAGGAGAACCAAACAAGACATCAGATTGCAAAGGGGCATCCAAAATCCTAGTTTTAACATGGTCAGATAAATTTTGATCCCTCAGCCAGGCATGCCTGCGAAGAACTGACCCAGTGGCAGCCACCCTAGACGAGGCCTGTACAGCATCAAAACCACATTGCAAAGAATGCTTACCCACCTGTTCAGAAACATGCACTAAATCTTGTAACTCTTTACAATCAATACCTTCCGCCAGAGCATCAACCTTAGATTTCAACTGTGAAAGGAGATAATTTTGATATTTCAACATGTGAAACTGGCAATTCAAAGCTCTCATGGCTAGAGTGGAAGAAGTATAAACTTTCTTTCCCCATCTATCCAAGGCCCTGGCCTCTTTATCTGCCGGAACCAGATTCTTGACAACAGAAGCCTTAACACCCTTAGGCCCCTGGCTAACAGTTTCTGGGTCTGCCCTAGGACTCTTAAAAAGATACTTATGAGCTTCAGGCACCCTGTAATACCTATCCAGTTTAACAGGAGCAGGAGGCAAAGAATCAGGATTAAGAGAAGCCTCTGCAAACACATCTTCCACCACATTCAGAACAGGAGGTATAGCTAAAGGCCTATGTTGGGGTAAAAACAAAAATTCCCTAAGCCTTTTCCTGGAATCAGAGAAATCCTGGCCTTCCCATTTAAAATGCTCTCTCATGGAGTGAAGGGTCTCTGAAAAAGAAAAATCCTCAGGAGGAGAAGCAGAAGGAGTAGAATCATCCACATCAGAATCAGAATAATGAGAATACTCCTGCAAGTCTTCAGCCGAAGACTCAGACACATCCGAAGCCTGCTCATAATCCCCCAACACCGGATCCATCCTAGGCCTCTTATCAGGAGGGGGCATAGAGCCTCTAATTAAATCTTCTGCCATTTTAAGCATGTGCTACTTGGGCACAGAACCTGAAGAACTAGGAGGGACACCCACAGAAGCCAAACTAGACCTGCCTCTAGGAGAAGCCTTGGAAGCAGAAAGAGAGGGCCTAGACACCTTAGGAAGGGAGGGGAGTACAGTTATCTGAGAAGCCCCTACAGCCTGACCTGCCTCCTGGGAGGCCACATCCTGTAAAAACAAAGTTTCTCCCTGGGGCTCCAGAGAGGCCTCCGTCGGAACCACCGGTTCCACTGACGCCTCTAAAGAACCGGCGTCCGGTTCGGACGACTCCTCTAACCTAGGTTTAACTGCCTTGTCCTTGCGCTTCTTTGAGGAAGCGGCCGGAGCATCCGACGGCATATTGTAATTGCACCGCTTCCCAAAGACCAACCTGGCACAATCCAACCTTCGCTTTATAGTGCGTTTATTGAACCTAGCACAAAGGCGACACCCAACAACGTCGTGCTCAGGTCCCAAACAAGGTATACACAAATTATGGTAATCCCTATGCGGTATCTGTTTCCCACAAGAAATACAGTTATTTACTTTTTCTGACATCCGGTAAACCACTGAGGCAAGAAAAAACCAAAATATTCCCCAACGGGGTACTTAACCAACTCTGACTTCGGTCTGAAACTCCGAATTCGAAATATTTCAGAACGCCGAACGGCACTTGCAACACTGCTTCTGCATCGGACCATGCGGCAAAAAAGACTGAGGATATGACGTCGGTCATGCGCATTTGTACCCTGACGTTCTGATGTCAGTCAAATGCGCCTTGACCGACGTCAGCCTTATACTCTGATATTCGGGCCGACCGAGGGACAGCGGACTACCCAAGTGTTAGGACTGCAGCAATGTGAGATGAAGAACATCTAGGGCTCCTCAGGTTTCTACCCCAAAACTCTGTCAGATATTTCTTGGAGGAAGAGACAGGGTCAGAAAACCAGTGCAAGTTGTTTTTCATAAGTCCATAAACACAATAATATAAGATATACTGGGCACACACTTCGGCTGCCAATGGCCAGATTAAGGCCCAACAACAAAACAGCCATTAGCTCAGCATCACTAATGATGGAGTCCTGTGGGACATGGACACTGGCTAGCTCTGTGGCCAGGAAATTGATTAGGAGTTAAATAGTCCATCGGGAAATGCTCAGATGGGCCCATTCTAAAGAGGGTTAAGCCACAGTGACAATGATGTGCCCTTCCACTGGACAAAAAAGACAGATAAGTAAAAGAGGACATATATCACTTTCATGTCTGCCTGGTCGAGTGCTCTCTCGGGTTAGTTTTTGTCTCATCCAGCTAAGGAGAGGAACAAATGGGCTTTGATGGTCAGGAGGCAGAGAGGCAAAAATACCAAACCACTCAAAAAAATAAAATAACACCACACCATGATCAAAAGACTCAAGTGAAACCTCTTCTTAGGATATGACTAGTTGACCACAGGTTCAATCATCTACAGTGTAACAGCATAAGAACGTTAGCAGGATACCACCCAGTGGGATATAATACTGCTTCTTCATTAAGGCCTTCAACCATAACCAAAATGGAGGACTGCCTCAAGCTCACAGCAATCAAGGAGGGACTCAACTGCAGGGATCAGGAAGCCAGATAAACACTAGATTTGCCTTGAGAAGGTTGAAGCCTAGACCTGCTGTCTGTGGGCTTGTTCCTAAAGAAGTGCTCTAATTTAGGACTGGTGCTGAGAAGACTCTCCAACCACACTATGTATGAAGATCTATGTACCACTATTACCAATTTTCTGGACACAAGGTAGGCCAAAAAGATTTCCCTCCTTTGTCATTGAGTAGCCATGACAAATAAAAGTCTCTTGTGTTAAAAGTCCATGTCTGTTTTTTTAAGGATTTGTCATTTTTGTTAATGTACATAAACAATTTAACACCTGAACACAAAGACAACGTTCAGCAAAACAATTTGATTTTCTTATAGTATCATAATTGCCTCTACTTCATTTATTATTAGCTAAAACTTACTGTGGAAATGAAAACAAATCAGGGAAGAGAATACAAGATTAACACTCAGAAGAGGTGTGTGTGTATACACACACACATACATAGATATAAAAATGCATACATATATACACATACGCACATTTAGACATAAATAACTACATATATAAAAAAAAAAACAATGACTTAATACATGCCATTGCTGTTCTGAAAAACTTAGAAATGGTTCCAATGCAGAAGTAATCTACTGGTGGCTATAGCAGCCATAAGGAACTCAGTTTCTTTCCACCCAATACATTTTTTACTGTCCTTAGAGCCACATAAGCAAGCATCTGGATGAATTATCACTGTAATGTATATTGTTCTTCCTAGAATTTCCTTTGTCTTAATCTATTATCTCTTAACCTGGAGATAATCTCTTAAACAGTGGACATCAGCCTCCAACCTTTTAAAATGGAAAAAAAATGGTATCATGATAAGCAATCATATACGTAAGGCAGCAAATATCTATAAAGTGACAAATGTCAATTTCATGCCCTTTGCCATTGGGGAGAATAGGGAATGCTACTGCAGGTCTTGGCTGGTAATCTGATTACTAGATGCAGTTAAAATAAATGAACAGAGAACTTAACAAGAAAGCCAGGATCAAGAAAAAAAAACTTTGTGAGAAGTGGCTATAAAAAATGAGCACAATTACTAGCCAGTACACATGACAGTGTGGTTTGGTACAGAAAAATGCTAAATTCTGACTGAGAAGTAAAACCAACCAAAGAAGCTGCCAAATTCTGTCCTCAATGTCAAAGCAGGAGTTTCCAGATCATGCAGCAATAGCAATACAGCTGGTGATGTGGGCTAGATTAAGTTGCTGTGGTAATGGAAACACTTCCATTTTCTCTTGTTAATGCTCCATTTTCTGAGGCTTCAATTTGAGGGAACAATACACTTCAACTTAACAGAAAGTTTAATAAAAGTGTGTTTTTCAGGAACAGTTCCCTCATGCATCCTCCACATGAGGTCAAAGTCACTCATAATAACCCCTTACTTAAGTAAACTAACTCCATGGTCACACAACTGCAGAGGAAAAAAATCTGCAATCAAAAGAAATGTTGTGCAAACAACATCACTGGGAGCAGCTTCCCATGGAAAACCACAACTGGGGAGTTAAAGCTCGAGTGTGAACCACATTCGCTTTACAATCAGTGGACTGGAGGGCAACAGGCAAACTGAATTTTCACAAATGTGCCACTAGGGTATATTAAGAGTTATGAGTACTGACATTATCCTAACATATATGTGGCTTGCACCTCATCATAACATGGAGACTTGGAACAAGAAAATTCAGAAACTGCTTTATAAAGATTTCAGCAAATTCCATATTAAGACACAAAAAGACCTATGCAGAAGTTGCCTATTAAAAGCAGATGTCTGAACAAGTGTGCATATGTATATAAATAAAATATTTTTGGGGGGCAAAAGAGAACAAAAATACAAGTGGGAGAACTGAATTGTTATTTATTGATTTAATTTTTATTTAACATTTGTTAACTGGGAAAGTCAGACTTGGAACAAAGCCAATTTTAAGTGGAGGTCCGAGGAGAAACACTCCAGATGCATGTCTTTATAATATGGGAGGAAACCATATTACTCAGAGGAAACCCACAGGAACGCAGGGAGGACATGCAGATTCTGCACAGAAGGCATCCCAGCCAAGAATCAAACCAGAGAACCTCTTGCTGTGAGGCGACAACGCTACCACTGCACCACTGTGCTGTCCGTAAAAGCAAACAAGAATCAAGTTGAAACTTTTCTGGGGTGGAGTAGGGGGAGGAGTCTAACTGACCACCTGACACTTTGTTCTCCTTTCTCAATGCAACTCAGTACAGAAGGATGCACCTACCATTTGGTTGGATGCTCAGTGAATGCAGATGGCAACATGACTTTCCCTTACTACGGTCCTTAAGTCAATTGCATAAAAAGTCCCTTTCTCCTTGTCCAATTCAGTTCTAAGATTTTAACATTTAAGACTTAAGTATATTTTCATGAATCCTGTGTGTTTTTAAAAAACAAATCAGAGAGAAGTATTTAATTTAACAAAATAGGAAATGTAAAATCAAAGCCTGACAAAAGCTTCTTCCTGTAATAGGACATTACTCACATGCCACTCTGGTTTGAAAAAACCCTGTTTCTGCCACCAAGAATACCAGCAGGCTTCAACGTAATGAGGGCTATATGATTGTGGCAGGGGCATCGACGTATCTGAGTGGGGGAAAAAAAAAAAAAAAAAAACTTTGGTTACTATGTACAACTACATGTATACAAGTAAAAAAAAATGACAGACAGTAAAAGGGGTATACTTTAAAACACCTCATTCATATGTACGCATCTCAAACAATTAAACAACAATAACGGTGATTTAGCATAGCTTTGCCACCTACTTAAGGAACATGGATCACCTGTCCTTTTTACAAACTCAATCTGCACAATAAATAAACAAAAAAGAAAATTAAAAAGCTAGCACTAGAAAGCTAAACTGAAGCAAACTACATACACCTACTAAATCACATCTTTTTCAGGGAAAACTTGCATTAATTGCTGAAAGAACTGAAACAACACATACCTACAGACCTTAAACTGCTTCAGCATGCATTTACTTCTTAATATTTCGTTACCGTCATGCTCAAAGAACAAGAGTCTTTACTCAGTTCAACAGCTGACAGTAGTTCTAATGTTTTCATTATTGATATGCTGCATCTCAGATATTTATGTAGTATTGATGCTACACAGATCCCTGCAGAATAAGAAGGAACTGATGTCCACAAAGAACACAGATTTCCTGGGTAAACCACTCATAAATCTGAAGTCTTGCCAAACAGGAAGTTTGGTTATGTCTAAAGCAATATTCCAGAAAAAAAAAAAGAATGAAATACATAATGACCATGAAACCCATGCATCTCAAAAGCGCATCTTTAGCAGAAGGGAACTACATCCAACAACCAAACTGTAAATAATTTGGCTGGAATTTTAGAATGTCACCCTATGCCATTTTACAGGCTTGCCCTGAGGTTTTCCTCAACAATGACAATAAAATGAAAGATTCTGGGTAGTCAACCTAGATACCCAAGTCGACAAATAGTATGCAGCGTCAAGCACAAGCAAGGTCTGCATGGTACACTGACCTGGTGACCTGACAACTGCTAGGGTATAATTCATAAAGAAATAAAAACTGTATCCCATTAATATTCTGAGTATGGCAGGATACCAAGAGCAGACCTATAAAACGGGAGACGGACACTGGCAACACTCTCCAATTCTTAGATGAGGACCATGCACTACTCAATTCTGACTGCCACTGGTCCCAACTGTGGGAGTTGCCTAGGTGTTTGGCCCCCAATAACTGTTAGACCAGGTGTCTGAAGACAGAGTGTAATAATGACCACTTCCAAGCAGGGAAGGAGAGATGGAAAGATAGCTCATATGCAAAAAGGTTGGATAACAGTAGTGAAGGCAGACTGCCCATACCTCTCAAGTGTACCTCAATACGAGGAACATACCTCATTTAGGGTCTTAAAAAGTTCATGTTCCACATTGAAAAGGTCTGGCACACATTCTGTGTTACGAGTGTTTTTTTAACTGATATCCATGGTAAAATAGAATTAAGTCAAATTAATTCATTAGAAGCTCTTTACTACAAGTCAAACCAGCATATTTTAGGCATCCTGTGACTTTACTAGTTGAAGTTGCTAGTAAGCCATTAGTATGTGTTCCACATTTTGCCCACTTGTTCCACATTATGAGGGCTGGTGTTCCTCATTTTGGGAATGAAAGGTTGAGAGCTGTGAGACTGCCTACTGACTGAGTTAAGTGGGATTGGCTGACAGCTATGATCATAGATTAACTGAACGTGTAGGCAGGTCATTCAGATCAAAGGGACTGGCAATTCTAAGACAGACTGGGACGTACTCCAGTAGTAGACAGGTTTGAAATGAAACAACCTGCACCTTACAGTATGTCCAGCCACTATTTTTTCACTGTTGGAAAACTTGATGGTTGGGATAGAAATTACAGACAGCATAGGTTTAACACTCTAAACAATGGCTGACCTGCATGCCTAAGGGCTCATTACGTTCACTTGGTGGCATCCTGCAGACACAGGAGAATGCTCATACACTGTCACAAACACAAAACAACATGCATGACTTAAAACTTTCATGTAACCTTGCTCTTTTTCACAGAAACACCATACAATTCCCCCTTCTCCTTGTTCAGTAGCAATGACTCTACCTTTTTTCTCTCCTGGTAGTGTTGGAAGGTCATACAGAAAAGTCTCCTTTTGCTTCCACTGCTTCTTTTCATCTTCAGTGGTCTACAGTAAAAAATAAATAAATAAATAAATAAATAAATACAATAAGGGTCACCCAGAGGCTCACAACAGAAAACAAGTCAGCAGAACAACTGCAGTACATGCACTAAATTAATGTCAAAGAAAGAAAATAAGGAAATACAACGCCAAAAAGAAGATCAGTTTTAAATTAAATTATCTATACATCTTGACAGCACATATTTAGCAAAACTGAACCATCTCTAAGATGTCACTCAATGTGATAAATACCAGTCAAACGGACACAGCCCAATAAAAAGTGCCACAAACACCAATAATTACTGTTTTTTTTTAGTCAGGTCAGCAGATTTTCACAGTGAGCAAGATATTTCAAAAGTACATGCACTAGCAATGAATACTAATTCTATATGTTCCGCCTGGAACCCTTAACACAGAACATCCCATCAAGGGAATACTTAGGGTGTTCAAATTATAACTTGTTACAGTTTGATGGGGACCTCTCACAAATTTAACCCGAGACCTGTCACCTTCATAGGTTTACACAACTATAGAAACTTGTCTGTGTGTATCTTGGCCGTAGAAGACTTTTACGGGGAGAGGAGAGAGAGAGAGAGAGAGAGAGAGAGAGAGAGACACAGAGACAGAGAAAGAAAGGCAATCATATTCTCCCTGCACAAATGGGGCTGCTCTACCACTAATAAAACTTTCAAATAAAGGTATATATGCAAGCAGCTTATAAACACAAATGCTGAATAATAGCCTAATTAATGTATTTTTCTGAACAATGGGGTAGAAGTAGCAGATGTCCTTCAAGAATGCAACTGCAGTCATAACATATGGGCCGTCCTGCCTCAGGCAGCCCTCGGTCGGCCGGATTCCAAAGTCTGGGTCCGACGTCGGCTGATGTCGCATTTCTCTCCGACGTCAGAGCGGCAGGAGTACATAAGCATCAGCCGACGCCATCTTCTTCAGTCTTTCTTGCCGCGTGGTGCCCTAAGCAGAAGCAGTTCGCAAGTGCCGGTCGGTCAGCTCCTGTATTCTTCGATCCGAAGTCAACAAAAAAGCTAAGTACCCCATTGGGGACCTTTTCTTGCCTCAGCCAATGTCAGAAATTACTGAAAAAGTGAATAATTGTTTGTTTTGTGGTAAGCAAATACCTCATAAGGATTTCCACTCTTACCGCCTTCCTTGCCTTGGCCCAGATCACGACGTCTCGGCCTGCGCCGCCTGTGCTCGCTTCAACAAGCGCACTCTCAGGCGCCGGGCGGAGTTCGCTGAAGACTTTTTCGGCGAAAAATTCGATTACAAGATGCCGTCGGAATTACTGACATCGCAGACTCCTAAAAAACGTAAAGACCGGGACCGCCATCCTCGGCCCGCGTCTTCCACCGACACCACGCCAAAACCTACCGCGAGTGCCCCGGTTCCCTCTGAGGCGGTTATTTCACCGCTCCGAACCGAAGACACCGCATTACCAATTCCTCCGATACCGGAGACCATACCGACACCAGTTATTGATTTTCCTCCGGATACTGAAACAGAGGAAATGCCCGAGACCATTGCTGTGGATAAGGTCACTCCTACACGTGGAGCTGCTAGGCTTCCCATGTCCATGTCTATCAAGGCCTACACACGTGCTAAGGCAGCCAGCAAGACCAAGCACCTTATTGCTAAAGCCTTACCTCAGCCTACTCCTGAAACACAAATCATGACTATGGCAGCAGACTTAATCTCCATGATCAGAGGTTCCCAGGCCCATCCTGAGAGAGGATCCCAGCCTCCTCCTGATAAGAGGCCCAGGGTTGAGCCCACTGACCCTCTCGCTTCAGATGAAGATTCTGAGGCCTCTGGCCACTCCGATAGCCAGGAAGAGCCTTTCCAGACCTACGAGGACTCAGATGCAGAGGACTCCATCCCCTCGGCCTCCCCTCCTGAGGATATTTCTTTTGGGGAAGTTCTGCATTCCATGAGGGAACATTTCAAGTGGCAAGGCCAGGAATTTTCTGATTCCAGAAAGCGCCTTCGTACCTTCCTTAAAAAGCCCCAGCACAGGCCCTTAGCTATACCTCCTGTGCTTGATGTTTTGGATGATTTATACTCTGACTCCAGTGTTACCCCTGATACTCTCCCTCCTGCTCCTGCCAAGCCGGACAGATACTATAGAGTTCCTGAAACACATTCTCATTTCTTTAGGGCCCATGCTGTTGATTTAGAAACTATTTCACAGGGACCGAAAGGGGTTTCAGCTACCACCTCCAAAAATCCTTTGCCTTCCAACAGGGAAGCTAGGTCATTAGAGAGATGGGGGAAGAAGGTTTACACCTCCACTACTTTATCTATGAGAGCTCTCAACTGTCTCTTTCATATGTTTCAATGTCAGGATTTCCTGTTAGATGATTTACAGAAAACTTTGGCCTCTCCTGATCCTTTAGATAGGAAGTCTTTGCAGGAGGCTGTACACAACTCTCAGCAAGTTAGCAATCACTTCCTTCAGTGTGGATATGATGCATTGGAAGCTTCATGTAGGGCAGCTATGACAGGGGCGGTCATTCGTAGACATGCATGGTTAAAAGAACAACCTCTACCAGATCATGTTAAGGCAAAACTCCTTGATGCACCCTTGGAAAAGAACAAGCTTTTTGGTACTAATGCTAAAGATGTATTAAAGACCATTGAGGAAAAAGCCAAGTCAGTTCAGACAGTCAAAGATTTCCTCCAGGTTCAGCCACCCACATTCAGCAGGAATTAGCCTTCAAAAAACTGGTCCTTTCCTAATCCTGAAAGATTTCAAAGGGGCAAAGGCAGGCGTGGTCGAGGAAGAGGACAATACAGAGGTTCCTACAGGGGACGACAATGGCAACCAGCAAACCAAAGAAGTGACACAGGGGCTTCTCCTGCCCCACAGGGACAATCCCAATAACTTTCCTCAATTTTCCGCCCAAGGGAGCTTCTGTTTGCTCTTTGGTAAGCGGAAGTAATCTCTGTTTTCAGACAATTGGCACAGATTGACAAAGGACAAATGGATTTTGGATATTATAGACCAAGGCTACAGGTTCCACTTTCATACCTTACCAAGGAAACAAGGCATGCCAAACCTACGGCAAAACCAGAGGGCAGAGGCTTTCAAGCAAATTTCTCTGCTCAAGGACATATCATCCACAAGCATGGAAAACAGATGCTCTCTCATTCAACTGGAACTTCCTAAAGATTTATGCATTCCCACCTCTGCCACTGATGACCACAGTACTACTAAAGATCAAAGCAGAGAAGCCAAAAGGAATCCTAATACCTCCAGAATGGCCAAGACAACACTGGTATCCACTACTACGGAGCATATGCCACAACAAAAAATGGGCCCTTGCACAATGGCCCCATCTTTTGACTCAAAACAACTTCAAGACAGTACATCCCAACATTCAGACGCTCCAGCTAACAGCTTGGGAGATTCCATGAATAACCTCAATCTATCTCTCCCCAAGGAAGTTCAGCGGATATTAACAGAAGCCCGCAGACCATCCACCAGAAAGGTTTATTCAGCAAAATGAAAGAGATTCAGCATTTGGAATACCAGCAAGGGTCATGATGCATCATTATTGAACATCCCACTCATTCTGGAATACTTGGCAGATATGCTACAGAATGGACTTTCATATTCCTCTATAAAAATACATGCTTAAGCTATTTCAGCTAGATACAACACTGATCCACCTGTGTTCTCACATCCTTTGTTAAGGCAATTTCTTAGAGGAATCAAGAATATCAAGCCACCAAGAAAGGCCCCAGTACCAGCTTGGGACCTCAACTTTGTCCTAGAAAAACTGACTCTACCCCCCTTTGAGCCAGCAGCTTCTGTGGACTTACAATTCCTCTCATGGAAGACAGCTTTCCTGTTGGCAATTACCTCAGCAAGAAGGGTTTCGGAATTGCAGGCCCTAATGGCAATACCACCTTTCATAGAGACAGGGTCTCCTTACGAACCAACCCTAGTTTTCTGCCAAAAGTGGTATCTAGGGTTTCTTTAAATCAAGCAATTCACCTGCCTACTTTCTTTCCCAATCCTGAGAACAAAGGGGAAAGACTGTTGCATACCTTGGACATTCACAGACAACTTCGCTACTACCTGGACAGAACCAAGGCCAATAGGAAGTCTGACCAGCTATTTGTGGCTTACGCCCCTGGAGTACAAGGAAAAGCAATTTCCAAACAGACTATCTCAAAATGGATTGGACATCGCATCAGATTGTTATTCCTTCCATGGAAAGTGTACCAGCCAATATCAGACCACACTCTACCAGAGCTACAGCCACCTCTACAGCATTCTTAAGAGGGGTGCCTACAAAAGACATTCTAGAAGCTGCTACATGGAGCTCCGTGCATACATTCTCCAAACACTACAACCTTCCTTTATTTTCCAGATCCAGAGCAGGCTTTGCTTCGGCAGTCCTGCAGGGATTGATAGCTACACCATCCTTTTCTTAGTGCTTTCCACCTCCCCCAGCTAAGCTATGGTATTCAACCCATATGTTATGACTGCAGCTGCATTCTTGAAGGACATAGTACAGTTTTGTACCTACCATAAATGTAGATGTCCGATAGATATGCAACTGCAGTCGGGTTTTCCCTCCCTCCTTCCCCTCTATTCCTTGGGTCCACTCCTCTCCCTGTTATCCTAGCTGGGGATATCTGTTACGGTGTATCTGTTTATTGCTTATTTATTTGTCTGGAAACTTGTTTTTGTCTTCCAAATTGATTACAGCCTTCCTTGGAGGGCACCTGACATCTGGGGCAAGAAACACTGAAGAAGATGGCATCGGCTGATGCTTATGTGCTCCTGTCGCTCTGACGTCGGAGAGCAATGCGACATCAGCCGACGTCGGACCCAGACTTTGGAATACGGCCGACCGAGGGCTGCCTGAGGCAGGACGGCCCATATGTTATGACTGCAGTTGCATATCTATCGGACATCTCCATTTATGGTAGGTACAAAACTGTACTTTTTGACTATTCCACACCTTGTGACAGTAGCTAAGTTTTTGTTTTTTTCTAAGGCTTCTGACACTGTGGGCCACTTTGGTCGGTTTCACATCAGAGGACACAGGAACATCTCACATGATTTACCAATTATGTTGTTGTGTCTTTCGGCTTATCCTGGTTAGGGGTCGCCACAGCGGAACTCCAGTCCGCTAATGTTTGGTAGTGGGTTTTTACGTGCCGAGTTACCAGCCCTGACGCACAACCTTCAACGAAGGCACGCCCATTCACGCATGCCTCCACACAGAAGACGCTCTAGCTAAGAATCGAACACGACAACGTCTTGCTGTGAGGTGACAACGCTACCGCAGTACCACTACCGCGGGTACATGATTTACCAATTATATTATTAGTAAACGAACTGTAGGGTGAAAACTGTCCTTTCTCCTGCCAAAATACCCTAAGGTGTACCTCAAGGGTAATTTCTTGCCTTCTCCTTTTCACCACACAAAAGGCCTTCATTAGGATGTGCAATATGGGACAACAGCATGTGCAAAACATTAAAATGCAAGGAGTAAGTGAAGCTAAGGTGTTTAGATTACAGACACAAATCAGTGCCACATACTGAAGTGATGTTTTCAATGGGAAAGAAGTCTTCCACTACTGAAAGCAACAATGTTAACACACAGCCCCTCTACCAAAGTGCGCAATATGTCATGGTCATTTGTATTCTCACATAAGTTTTATAATTTACAAGCACGTCAAAACAACTGAAATGTAAATTAAAAATAAGGACAAAAACAATTGTGTTAACTTTATTCACTGCAGCTGTGCTTGTTTAGCCCATCACTGAGCCAGATAACTGAAGTAAACATTTAAAAAGTCTATTTTTTTTTCTTGATCAATTCCGCTGTTTACAGTGCCTATGCATCTTAGCATTTATTTTGTCACATGAAGTGAACATATAAAAAGAAAAATCTCTACTATTTTTACCTTTAGTCATTACTGCTGTTGTGACTGTATAACATGAAAATTATAAAAATAGAAAACATTCTACTATTTCCTTACTTTGATTTGCTGATCCACTACGTTATCTTAGCAGCGAGTCTAACAAGTGACTGAATGCTGCCGATGTACTGGTACACTGCAATATCAAGCACAGAGTCCAGCAACTGATCACAAAAGTGTTCCACTGACACTTGCATAACTCATCCTTCTGGGCTTGTGTAATAAGTGAACAAAACTGAGGCATGTCTGTTGTAGAATATCTGTGCGTGTTGTACCTTTAAAAAGCATTTCCAAGGTCAGCATGTGCATATAAATAGCCAGCACGTGCTAGCTTTAGTGCCATTTTGAGAGCGCAGTCAAAGAGTGGATATGTATGAGAAAAATGGTCAGTCTGTTTATAAGTTTATCTAAGTTAAAGTTATTTGCCTAAATCCTGATGTGTTTGTACATAATAAAGCTGCTTGAACAAAACCCAATCATGTTAGTCTACTTCATCCTGACTAGACGAACGACATCAGTGATTCAAGAACCCTATCTAAAAACAAAACACAAATTATGGGTGCTCTTCTGTACCATCCTAAATAAAATATACGGGCATCATCCAAAAATCAGACTCTAATATCTGACTTGCACATCAAAACCTCAACAACCAAGAGTAATAAAAATGAAGGGCTCATTATACAGAGGCAAATCTACCCACATAGGCAAGTCAGATTAATGTCTGCAACACCAGTTTTACTCCCAATATTGTCATAGTCTATTCAGTTGATCAAAACTGGGGATGCTTATAAAAGGAAAAGAAAATTTCCAACTCTCACCCAACAATGCATTATATCCAAATAAACTGCTCAGAACTGAAGATTGGTTATAACAAAATTAAATTCGCAGATGCCTTTCCCGTCCCATACTTGTCAATACGTACCCTTAAATGCCATCTTTAAAAAGCCCATTTTTGAATACCAGGAACAAACAAAAAATATCCCGCTCAGCACTGCCAACAAAATTCTCAGACAAACTGCACCTTCTTCTTTCTGGTTTTTCCAGGTTAGGGTTCACCACAGCGGAAAACCTGTCTGCTCATAACTGGCAGTGAAGATTTACGGTGTTGAGTTGCCAGCCCAGCACCCAACCTTCCAGAGAAGGCACACACTCATGCCTAGGGCCAATTTTTTTAGTGTCCAATCCACCTACAGCATGTCTTTGGGATGTGGGAGGAAACCAGAGCACCCGGAGGAAACCCATGCGACCACAGGGAGAACATGCAGACTCCGCACAGAAGGCACCCCAGCCAAGGATCGAACCGGAGACATATTAAAAAAAAAAACAGATCAAGCTCCTACACTTGGCTAATTCCATCCAACTGCATTTCCTAAAAATCTTATAACCACTCTGGTGATGCTGGTTACACCAGTCTCTGGAAATCACTTTCTGAACAGCATTTTAAGCAACTCAAAGAATATGCTTAAAACACAGTATTCTGCCCTAGTACCATCACTCAATCACTATAAAATATACACTGTTACTAGATTACCAAGCCCTAAATTGCACCAAGAGTACACTCCATATACTATAACTCTAAATATCACAATAGCAAATAAAGACTGCCCTCCACATAGCCTTGCTACCCCCATCTTTTGATAAATTGCTTTTCTTACCATTTTATCAAACATACTTTCAGTGAGGATTTTTCCTTTTTCTCATGCCTTATGCATTCTCTTACTGTGTTCATTCTTATTCCTTGTATGTATAGCTGTGTTGTAATGCTGGCAAGTTTAACTTCAGGACTTGTAGTTCTAGGGAACCTTAGACTTCAAGTCATATTTATAGATGGTCACCCCTGCCCTCAACAGCAAATACATACATATGTGCCCAAACACATTAACAGCTGAGCACTACATTAGTTTTATATATTCAGTAGTAAACAGTTAGCGGATGCTGTTTGCACTTACAGTTGGCCTGTTGTACTGCCAAATATTTAATGTTCTACTGTGGCCATTTTACAAATATACTTTATGCTGCCGTAAGCTGATTCTTGCAAAGGTGCACCCAGAACACAGCCTAACGGACTTGGATTAGCAATAGTTGCACTAGTATTTTCTCACCTGAAACAACAGACTAGAATAAGTTACAAACAGAATTATAAACAGTTGAGGTGTGGCCAGATAAGAATACACTTTTAGGTTCATAGGTTCATACTAGGCTATCTGCCCTAGGGCATTTATAAGCCTAGCCAGAGTGTGTTTGGCTTTCGCCACCCATTTTAAATTAATTTTGCTATGCCCTTTTTCGAGGTTAGTATACTGTGCCTCTGTCTAACAGTGACACAGAAGTGATACCTGGGGTAAACCTATGATCTCCCATCCACTCATCAAGATTCCTCTTTAAGAGAGGAAATGAGGGACTCTGCCTAACCTGGACTGGGATTTTATTCCAGAGTGAAGGGAGCCTCTGGGTTATCAATCTGTCCCTCCAGCATGTCCTATTTATTTCAGTGCTGAGGTTCAAGTCTCTCGGGCGCGTAGCTCGATGGGATTTGGATTTTCTGAGGTGCAGCATGTCCATTAATTCCGGGTTGGACATGGCTTTATACGTCAGGCACAGATCACCTCTGAGCAGGCGGTATGCCACTGAGTAGAGCTGGAGTTTCTTTAACCGGGCAGCATATGGCATCTGTTTGAGCCCTTTGATCCTCTTGGTGAGGTACTTTTGGGGTCTTTCCAGTTACTGCAGGTGTCTGGTAAGGTACATCCCAAAAGGGGCATTGTACTCAATTATGGGCTTGATGAGGGATGAGTAAAGAGGCACGATGACCTCCCCTGATCTAGATGTGAATCCCTTCAAGATTAGGTGGGCTATATAAAATGTTTTTCTAACCACTTTGGCCATGTGGTTGTCAAATGAGAGATTGCCATCAACTTGGGTCCCCAGGTCCCTAATTACTTCTTCTGTACTTAATGGATTACCACCTATGTGGTAATTTGTGGGCACTTTGTTTTTGCCAAAGGGGATGACTATACACTTTTTGGCGTTTAGCTTGAGGCCATGGCTCTGGCACCAGTTGTCTATGTCTATGAGGTCCTTCTGGAGGATGCTTGTGTCGGCTGGAGAGTATTATGGCACCCAGTTTGCAATCATCTGCGAACTTGGTCAGCCACAGTCCTTCCGTGTTGGCCTGTACCTCCGAGAAATATATACCAAACAAGAGAAGTCCCAGGACTGAGCCTTGTGGGATGCCACTTGTAACTGGTTTGGAGTCTGACATGGCTCCAGCAATTCTAACCATGTGGGTTCTGTCCTCGAGCCAGTTTGCAACCCATCTAGTGACATAGGGGTTTATATTTAAAGCTGGTGAGCTTATCTATAATGCCCGAGTGGGGTATTGTATCGAAGGCTTTTGCGAGGTCCAGGTAGGCTGTGTGAACCACCTTCCCCTCGTAAATGGCCTTGGTGACTGTTTCAAAGAAATCAACCAGGTTTAAGAGGCAGGATCTGCCCTTAAAGCCGAATTGGGTAGGATCCAGTGTCTGTAGGTCCCCAATATCTTTTTTTTATGGAGGTCCATGGTGATCCTTTCCATAGCTTTGCAGACCAAGCTCGTCAGGCTTATGGGGCGATAGTTTCCAGGATCAGCTGAGGCACCACCTTTGTGGAGAGGGACCACTGTTGCTGTACGGCACTCTTTGGGTACATATCCTGTAGTAAGGCTGAGATTAAACAGTAGTTTTATGTTTGGGTTTAGCTCTTCTTGGAGTTCATGTAGGACGCAGCCCGGGACACCGTCTGGTCCCATTGATGCTGTGCTTTTTGCTTTGGAGAGGGTAGCTCTTACCTGAGCATCTGAGATGTCAGGGGGGCAGCACTCTGCTGGGATAGATATTTGCCCTTTTGGTGGGGAGGGGGGGGAGTTTGCGCTGAACCTGTCAGCTAGGATGTTGGCAATGTCTGTGGGTTCGGTGTATTTTTTTGTCATTTTGGACTAATTAAGCATATCTGGGAATTCCCACCCAGGTTCGTAACATAACTAAAGAAAGCCTTGTGATTATCCTTAGTGTCCTGTGCAATTTTTCTCTCTAAGCTGGCCTTAGACGATTTTACGAGTGCCCGTAGTTTTTTGCTAATACTGATCAGAGATGCCTTCCAATTTTGGGATTTTGCTCTATCATGTAGTAGCTTCCTCCTTCTATTGTATAGTTTGTTTATGGCTGGGGTCCACCAGACAGGATGTCTGCCTTTGACGGATTGGGTCTTGGTTTTATTTGGGATTGCATGATCCATGCATTCCTGAAGGTGTTCATAGAATGCGTTTATAAAGGATTCTGTGGTCTGGGCCGTATTTTCCACAGGCCCAGGGGCATTGAAGGATTCCATCTTGGTTTTGAGGAGTGTGAAATTTGCTTTAGAGAAGTTTTTCACTGTGGTTTTCAGGGCAGTGGGTGGAGTCAGGATGTGAATATCCAGTGAGATTAGTTTATGGTCTGATCTTACCACTGAGGGATACACTTCTGGTCTGGAGCAGAGTCCCCATGTTGGTGATGATCAGGTCCAGTATGTTTTCCCCACTTGTGGGAGTGGTAACAAGTTGTTCCATAGCATTTGAGTTTATAAATTCTAGGAACCTTTGGGCTAGGGTGTTGGAGCTAGACTAATGCTCCCAGGCTAGGTTTGGGTAGCTGAAGTCGCCCAATATAATGGTGTTTGGAGAGACCTTCATATTTTCCAGTGTTCTCTGGAAGGCCGAGTGGGGTTCCTGGGTTTGGGAGGGTGGTCTGTAGCAGGCTATAAACTGGAAGGCAGTTTTACCCACTGTTAGTTGGGACATGGATAGTCTCTGATGCTTCGTGCTGTGCCACCAACCTGGAGGTGTGGGTATCTAACGAATATTGATACTCCCCCTCCTTTTGTGGTTCGGTCCAAGTTTTGGGGCCGAAAAGCATGGTATGAGGTATAACCTGGTAGTGCTGGGGTGCTCTTGGGAGCCTTGAACCAGGTTTCTGTTACTGCACAGATATCGATGTTCTCCATGCTAAGGAGAGTTTCAAGTGCGTGCATCTTGAGGTTTAGACTTCTGGCGTTGAGTAGCATTACTCTTAGTTTCTTTTCCCTTGTGATACCTATGGAGGTGGGTTTGTCTTTTGAGCCTTGCCTAAAAAAGGCACTATGGGGGTAGCAACAGCCTTTGCCAATATCCAAAAGCCCAGGGGTGACAGGTGCAAGCCGCCCCTAGCGAAGCATCGTGGCTTGTCGAGCATGTCATCCCAGGCTGACAGGCATTGGATCCCCTTTGAATGACACCAATACTTAAGCCAATTGTTGAAATTGATCACCTTGTCTTCATATTGTGGCATCATTCTTGGTGAGGGTGAGATGCTACTCAAGGTCAGGGTCATACCGGCCTGTGCTACATGCTCAGAGAGCTCCTCTATGTCTCTTCATGTAGTCCAGAGAGGTACGTCTCAGGTCATTCACACCAGCATGGACAATGACAGAGTCATATTTGTACTTGCCTTGGAGTGACCTGAGTGCTTGTGTTATGTGGCAGATCCTAGCGCCCGACAGGCAGCTCACCGTGACCTTGTCATTGTTCAGCCTGGTGAGCGGGACGTCAGTGTGCCTGACAATAGAGTCACCTATTACAAGTGTATCAGGTGTGTTGTTTAGCCTTAAGGGCTGTGACTGTTCGGCACACTGGCTTTGTGAGCTATGTGTTGCACGTGTTTTGTTTTGGGGTAGCGGTTGCTTGTGTGTCTGCTTTGGAGGTCTCTGCTGCTTAGGCAGATTTTTATTTAAAGCCTCCGAGTATGTTTTTGTGTGTTTATGAGTTTGGTTTGCTGTTGTGGTAGGTCTATGTGAGACTGGAATTGTAGTGAGTGTGGTTTCCTTCTCCTCCCGACTGGTTTCTTCAGTACTGAGTTGAGAGAGCTTAGCCTCCAGTTTGTCTATATGGTTGCATCTCTCACATGTGTTGGAATTTGTTGGGAGGAGGATAGGGTTGTCTGTGTACATGAGGCAGTTGTAACACTGCCTCAAGATTCCCAGATTCACCAGCTGGACCGGAGAGGAGATTGAGAGATGACCAAAACAAGTTTAAGGAAGACTTAAAGGCACACCTGGGGCGTACCTGTCCAGGTGATGTAACTAAAAGACAGTCTACTCATTATGGCATACTCCCAACAACCTGAAATTACCAAAATAAATTTTTTTTGTCTGCATAGGAAAAAACTCCAGCGTACTGCACTGCAAGGTTAAAAAAAAAGAGCAACACAGAAACAAGTTTCCTAACTGACATTCTCTCTCTCTTCGTTTTTTTTTTTTTTTCCCCAGAGTTCACAGAAATAAGTGCCACAGTTTAATACTTAATATTTAATCAACTATTCCAATATACACCAAGAGTAACAACCACAGCACATGATCTAAAAGTCTTTGATTTTGTTCCAAATGTGGAGGGTGTGGGAGAACTACAGGCAGCAAGCAGCAATAGTATAGTACTAGATGCCACCAGTATGGTCAGACTCATTTTTTGACATCTCATTCGCATAACAGCCAATTTCCCAACAATATTATGCAATAAACAATTCTATAGCATTTTTCTATTTTAATCAATACATCACAATTTGTAGTTCAGATTTCCAAACATTTTTTGCCATGATCATTTTTATCCTCAGTTTCTTTTTTCTTTACTCCAGAAATAAAAACTATTTTATGTTTTGCAATTCAGCTCCACATTCTGTAGTCTTCATTGTCCTGTACCCCTCACTGGCTGCCAGTTCTACCTCCTTTTACATTTCAATGTACCCTTCCAATCCCTTAATTATATTCTCAGTTTATACTTTGTTTACTTTTTGGAAAACTCCTCCATAAAAATTGAAATAAATGTATTTATCATACTTACACTCATTAGTGCATCAGAATAATTCCGTTTGTTGTTAAATTTTAAACTTCTTATACCCCAAAACAGCTGTCATGGGGACTGCCATAGTGACATGCTTTCTTCAGACACTTTTCCCTCTCCTACAATGAAGTTTGGGACAGTATAATATATCACATCAGCTATTTTTCCCCCTCCATTAACACGTATGAGTGTCACTGGCTTTTAAGCAAGTTTATGAAGCATAGTCAGTACTTCAGTTTAACTGAATTACTCTTAACCTGTGCTTACTTTAAGCTATTGAATGCTTTTTAGAGTCTATCCACATGTCCTTCAGTACACGAAGTAAAAAAAGCAATAAAGCGCTCAGACTTGCAGACCTTACAAAACAGAGACCCTTCATCCCCCACAATGTTGTCAGATCTGCTAATTCATCTATGACTGGCAACATCATTTCAAGAATAAGAAATTATGGATGAGAACACGGATAATGGCCTTAATTCTGTAGTTATGTGAACAAATGGAATACTTCACACTGACCACAAATGACAGTATTTCCCACTTTGTTTATGCAGCGCTGTACTGTAACTCATTTTTATTCTTAGCATAACATACATCATCAGCTGAAGCAAAACACAGTGTAAGCTGGTGGAGAAATCTTTACAGCACTATACTGAGCTCAACAATTTAAAAGTATCCAATCATAAAACTGTGAAAAAATACAGAAACAGTGCTATCTAGCCCTATGCCTTTCAGGCTAAGACATTCCTTTCTGGAACAAGGCAAGACTAAGAAGAAAATGGTGGTGGTCTAGAGAATATCAAAGTCAGATGGAAGGATTACTTCCAGCAGGTTCTGAATGAAGAAATTCCCATTGAAGCTGTAATGCCTCACGCACAGCCTACAACGAAGGAAGAACTCAGCTTAGAAAGAGTAAACGTCACGATCTATGGTAAGGAATAAGTGAAAATGAAAAAAAAAGAAAGCTACTGCAGGGTTTCTTGGCACTCAACATCTAGGTGATACTACTTTGATAAACAATAACTCTGGGAAATGGTAATGATACTCATTCTTTTCCATTCCATACATCCGCAGTGGTGCAGTGGTAGCACTGTTGCCTCACAGCAAGAGGTTCTCCTGTTCGATGCTCGGCTGGAGTGCATTCTGTGTGGAGTCTGCATTTCCTCCCCGCGGTTGGGTGGGCGTTCAAAAGACATACGTAAATGGGCGTGCCTTCGTTGAAGGTTGAACGTCAAACTAGCACCTCGGCATTCGTCAAAATCTACTGCCAATCATTAGCGGACCAGAGTTACGCTGTGGCGATCCCTAACCGGGAACAGCCGAAAGACAACAACAACATTATTCTCTCTCTCTAGATATTTTAAGTATTGCTTTCCTAGATGTAGCTTTCCTAACTTACATACATATACTTCACTTATTTTAAACACTTTATTCCACCAAGTAACATACCACTCAACCTCTGAGCTTTAAAAAAATGACAGTATTTGCTTTTAAATATCATAACAGTGTATGAGGAAAGAGAACCAGTTATTTTTCAAACAATAGAATGGATGTCAGAGCTAGAATCAGAGGGGCTATAGCCAACTGGCACAGAGAATTATTAGGGGTGGTGTGTGATGGTAGAATGCCAAAGAAGCTAAAAAGTAAGATGCTAAAAGCAATGGTGTGAACAGTGCTTTTGTATGGCACAGAAATCTGAGCTGTGAAGGCAGAGACGTTAATGCGGATGAAGTGCCTCAGACAAGTGGTAAAATGCAAGCTACAAGACAAATGAAGTAATGAGGACATAACGGCAGAAGTCAAAGTAGCTCTATTACTCAGGTCAAGAAAGATTGCGGTGGTTCAGTCATACCTGCAGGAAAGCAGAAAGATACAGTGAAGATGACTTGGGGAAAAAGAAGGAAGAGCACAAGAGGAAAACAATGGCACCTGCCCAAAAGATGGATTGATTACATCAGAAATGACCTATGACATGACTGTAAAAAAAAAGCAGTCGAGTGGCACTTGACGTGATATCCTGAACCCATGTAGAAAAGTGTGAAAAAGGGGGCTGGTAATGACCATCAGTCCCCAAATTACCAGTCTTGGGCCCATTCATCTCCCCTCACTGGGCAGTCCCCAGCAAAAAGGTAGGACACAATGGAAGGGGGTGTCATCTAGGCAGTCCCCCCATGCAGTCCTAAAAGCTTTACCACAGATGGCCTGCAACCATCTCCACAAGGCTTTTTATATTGCCTAAAACCTTGTTCTTCCTCCATAGTGCCTTTTCTTAGGCAAGGTCGGTTTTCAAAACAAAACAACATTTTAACAGGTACTGCTGCTCAATGCCAGCAGCCTCAACAAAAAACTTTGCTCCTTACTGCACTGTTTACCCTGGAATGCAGTGATATCTACGTAGTCTACACAGTCGTGTAGACCTGGTTCAAGTCCATTGACGGCACCCCATCAGTGCAGGGCTTCAACGCCTATTATATGTTCAGGCTCACCACACTAGATGAAGGTGCTAAAGGAGTAGGATCTATCTGTAAAACAAAATATCACCTCCATACTCTTTAGACAGGATAATGACCTGGAACTCATCCACATCCAACCTACCATTAATTGAACTCCTTATCACATCATACTAAATACAGGACCCCTTCTATGCTCCCCTTGGCCTATACCTCCTAGGCATTAGGCCAAACACCATTCTCCTAGTGGACTTCAACTACCCACTTATCAACTTGGAGCCTTGCACATCCCCTAACATGTATGCCTAGAGATTTCTGGACTTCATAAATACAAACTGGCTATACCAGTTAATCCGTGCCTCAGCTAAGGAAGACAAAATCCTGGACTTGGTCCTCACCAATATGAGGCAGCTCTGTTACCAGTTGCAACTCCCTCTCTCATCAAAGACTATAAATTAGTCATTCACCATAAGACTGAAACCAGAAGCATCTTCAAACACCTCGGTATTCAGAGATTATGCAAAGATTAACTACAAAAACCGAGTGATGACCTAGCTAAATTTAACATCCCCTACATGACTCCTCTGTGTATGCAGAATCCTGTATTCCCAAACTTTATGCAAATGTGAATAGCTGCAAAGATACAGCTGTCCCACTCTGAAGAAAATACAAAGCCAAATTTACAAATAAGCCTCTACACCTGAATACAACACAGTTCCCAAAATAAAAACTCAATTTATACAATACTAAATACAGCTATCACGATGTCAAAAAACACTTTTGCTAAATTTAACAAGGAACTCCCACACCTAATCAAATCATCCAAAGCTAGAGGAGAAATAAAAATAGCCACCCAGGCAAAAGGCAACCATAAAGTCATTAACTATGTTATAAAAATAATGCCCAGCACTGTACAGAGCTAACAGTAAATGATTTCACACACAGACTATCAGGACACTGCCAATCAACTAGTGGATAAATTTAGCTCCAACTTCACACATTCTCTCCTCCTGTATTACCAGATCATATACCCCAGTGCTACACCCCCCTCGATTCCTCAAAGATCAAAGTCCTCAAAGTACTTCACAAAGCCAAAAACATTGCTTCCACACAGCCAGATAATTTACCAGACTGCCTACTGTCCAGAATGAAGGACCTGTCAAACTGTACTACAAAGGCTACTCAACATCAGTCTCCAAACAGTCTTTGCTTCAGATTAATGGAGGACAGCAGTCATCCCCCTACATAAAAGATGAGGCATCATCAGATCCAGACAATTATAGCCCCATAAGTCTGACTAGCTTCATCTGTCAGGCTAAGGAGAGGATCATTACGGAATTAATAAATTAGGACATAGGCAACAGACAAACTATTGACCAAAGCCAGTCTGGTTTGCTCAAAGTAGATCCTGCCTGCCTAACCTGATCAACTTCATTCCTTCAGTATCCCTTCTCAAAGAATGAGGGGAAATTAGTACACATCACATACCTAGATCTCACAAAGGCATTTGACACCATCCCACATAGGACCCCCTTCTATGCCCCGCTTGGCCCATACCTTGGTTATTATGATAAAGTGTTCCAGCTAAATATTAATTCCTATGTAACTCACTGAACAGCAAACTGGCTCACAAATAGAAGCCAGGAAGTTAGGGTAGGCAGCTCTACCTCCTTCAAAGGCCCAGTCATTAATGGTATACTCCAATGTTCATTTCGTTTGCCACTCCTCTTTGGCAATTACTTCTCAGAGGTCAGACAATATAAAAGGTTTGTGGCTAACCAATTTGACAGATGATTGTAAACCTGACCCCATCATACACTCTCCAGAGGACTCCAAGATCCCTCAAAAGGGCTTTCCCCAAATAAATAACTGGTGTTATAACCAAAAATTAAAGCTAAATGACAAGAAATGTATGAAAAGTCTCCTTTGGCAAGCATGATACCATGTATCCACTATTGTAAGAAGGTCCTTTCTCATTGCACTACTTATTAGTAAGGGTATTGGTTCATAAGTGTGTACTAGGCTAACGACCACTAGAGCCTTTTTATGTCTAGCCATGCACTCCAAATCACGGACAAATTCTGATGCTCTTGATAAGTCTACGCAGGGGCTTGGGGGAGGATTTACAAGCTGCCTGTCCCCATTAAAGATACAAGTGCCAAATCAGGGATGAAATTTCCTGTTCCCCATCCAAATGTTCAAATTACATTTGCATTGGGTTAGGGAGGAACTCTGCTTCACACAGATGGAGAGCCTGTTCCAAAGAAGGGGTACTCTCTGGGATACATACCTGTCTCTGCAGCTGGTCCTGTGTAAATCACAGGAAGAGTTTTAAGTCTTTAGAACAGGTTAATTCCAGTGCTGTTTGTTTTGCAGATATGCAGGAGGTAAAATGCCTTGTATGCCAGGCACAAAGCTCTTCTCAACAACCTGTAGGGACACAGTACAGAGGGGTCTATATTACCTTTTTGAAAGGGATATTCATTGAATGCCCTTTCATCGACACATCCACCGAAATACCAAAACTTTGAACGGTCACAAAAGCGATTTTTTTCCACTTGGCCATTGTTGGGAATTTGCCCTTTCCTCCATTGTAGTGCGATCTTGGCATTGGTATATTTAAGTGGGAGGGGGCACAGCCTCCACTTCATTGGGTCTGTCAGTTTGTTTGGTTTATTGTTGGGCCAGTGATTTTTTGCCCTGGGGGGGAAAAAAAAAAAAAAAAAAAAAAAAAAATCACTTTTGTGGCCATTCAAAGTTTTGTTATTTTGGTGCTTATGTGTTGATGTAAGGATGTTCGATGAACAGCCCTGTCGACATCGTAATATAGACCCATACAGGAACATGGCTTTCAGGCACTCTGCAGAGGACACGTTACTTGCACCCTGTATACTTATTGTGAGGAACCTCCGTGGAAGCTCTAAATTGTTGAATGTGCCTGTTTAGGTACATACCAAAGAGAACACTACTCATGACAGGTCTGATAATTGCCGAATAATTATTGAATATAGTGGAACAATTACCTCCTTGGACCTAGATGCCATACATTTTTTTTTTATAAATTGAGCAACATAGGATGACTTCCTCACAAAGTACAGTTGCGTAAAATCTTACCATAATGGCAGACTTCCTTCTCTTCACTCTTGCAGTATTCATTACACTAGGGAGAGTGCCACAGTTCAGGAAGAAGAGAGGGAGGAGGAAGGACCAGCAGAGCTTTCTAACAAAACCAGCTCTAGCTCTGGAAATTCCATCCAACTTGCACTGCTTGATAAATGTATGCACAGAAGTCCAGGTAGCTGCTCAAGAATAGAGTTAGCATTCAAACCCTTGGGGAAAAAAACCACCAGAAGCAGCCACAACTCTAGTAGAATGAGCCTTAACAGAAGGAGGAATGCTCTTACCGTGAATGGAATAACAAAAATAAATAGTTTTTTGAGATCCAAGAAGAAATAGTTTGCTTGGATACCACTAATCCTAAGGACCTAGGATGACAGGAAACAGAGCTGATCATATTTCCTAATAGTCTTAGTCTTATCCAAATAAACTCAAAGTTGTCTATGCACATCCAACATGTGCAGAACCTTCTCACAGGCAGATTGTGCAGAAGGGATAAAAAAAAGTGGGCAAATGATTAGAGTGACTAAGGGACAACTCATTCACCAACGTGGGTATAAAAGAAGGATTAGTACTCAAGAACACCTTGTCCTTATGAAGCACCACAAAAGGAGGACAAGCCATAAGGGCTTGAAGCTCAAATATCAGTCTAGCAGAAGTAAGTGCTAACAAAAGTACAGTCTTCCAAGAACAATGTTGCAAGGAAGCTGAAGCTGCAGGCTGGGTCAATTTTTCTAAAACAAAATTAAGATCCCAGGGAGGAGGAGCAGGCTTCATGGGATGTTTAATATGAAGGATGCCTTTAAAGAATTGTTTAGCTTCAAATCTAGAAGCTAATGGAGAAGAAAAAGTCAGATGAGCAGAGAGTGCTGACAATTGGGTCTTAACAGAAGAATAAGCCAACCCAGCATTCAGGAATTCACAAAGATAAGAGAGAACCAAAGAAACATCCACAGAAATTGGTTCCAGGTTACAAGAATGACACTAAACAGAATATCTCTTCCATTTGGATAAGTAGAATTTCCGAGTATTGGGTCTCCTGGCCTCCTACAGGACCCTAAGCAGGTCCTTAGAAAAAAAAAGTCGTCTATTGTTTGTGTCTTTCGGCTTTTCCCAGTTAGGGGTCGTCACAGCGGAATTCCGGTCCGCTAATGATTGGCAGTAGATTTTTACATACTGGCTTGCAGGGCCTAATGCACAACATTCAATGAAGGAACGCCCATTCACGCATGTCACTACACAGAAGACACTCTCAGAATCGAACGGGCAATGTCCAACTGCGAGGCGACAACGCTACAGCTATGTGGAATCAAAATCTTATCACCCAGTGTCAGCTGAAGAGTGGACAGGCGGGGATGGATGAGAGATCTCTTGTCCTGTGTGAATAGGTTCACACTGTGAGGTAACTTGTGATTGCCCTTGGCTAAATGCAGACGAGGGAACAAATGCTGTCTCAGCCAAAAGGAAGTCACCAACAAGATTCTGTGAGCATCATGTTGCATTTTGAACAGGACTTTTGAAATGAGGGGAAGGGGAGCGAAAGCATAAAGAAACATTCCCTTCCAAGAAAAAGATAAGGCGTCCACCTTCCAAACCAGAGGACCTGCTGGGACTATGGCGCAAAAGAGAGGAAGTTGTCTGTTCAGAGGGGAGGCAAAAATATCTATTTACAGAGTACTCCATTGGTGGATAATGTCCAGAAACATCCATGTGAAATATCCATTCATGAGATTGAGTTAAGGACCTGCTCAGAGCATAGGTTCATAGGTTCATACTAGGCTATCTGCCCTAGGGCATTTATAAGCCTAGCCAGAATGTGGTTGGCTTTTGCCACCCATTTTAAATTTATTTTGCTATGCCCTTTTTCGAGGTTAGTATACTGTGCCTCTGTCTAACAGTGACACAGAAGTGATACCCGGGGTAAACCTACAATCTCCCATCCACTCATCAAGATTCCTCTTGAAGAGAGTCAATGAGGGACTCTGCCTAACCTGGACTGGGATTTTATTCCAGAGTGAAGGGAGCCCTAGGGCATATATAAGCCTAGCCAGAATGTGTTTGGCTTTCGCCACCCATTTTAAATTTATTTTGCTATGCCCTTTTTCGAGGTTAGTATACTGTGCCTCTGTCTAACAGTGACACAGAAGTGATACCCGGGGTAAACCTACGATCTCCCATCCACTCATCAAGATTCCTCTTGAAGAGAGTCAATGAAGGACTCTGCCCAACTTGGTCTGGGATTTTATTCCAGAGTGAAGGGAGCCTCTGTGTTATGAATCTGTCCCTCCAGCATGTCCTATTTATTTCAGTGCTGAGGTTCAAGTCTCTTGAGCGCGTAGCTAGATGGGATTTGGATTTTCTGAGGTGCAGCATGTCCATTAATTCCGGGTTGGACATGGCTTTATACATCAGGCACAGATCGCCTCTGAACAGGCGGTATGCCACTGAGTAGAGCTGGAGTTTCTTTAACCGGGCAGCATATGGCATCTGTTTGAGCCCTTTGATCCTCTTGGTGAGGTACTTTTGGGGTCTTTCCAGTTGCTGCAGGTGTCTGGTAAGGTACATCCCAAAAGGGGCATTGTACTCAATTATCGGCCTGATGAGGGATGAGTAAAGAGGCATGATGACCTCCCCTGATCTAGATGTGAATCCCTTCATGATTAGGTGGGCTATATAAAATGTTTTTCTAACCACTTTGGCCACGTGGTTGTCAAATGAGAGATTGCTATCAACTTGGGTCCCCAGGTCCCTAATTACTTCTTCTGTACTTAATGGATTACCACCTATGTGGTAATTTGTGGGCACTTTGTTTTTGCCAAAGGGGATGACTATACACTTTTTGGCATGTAGCTTGAGGCCATGGCTCTGGCACCAGTTGTCTGTTTCTATGAGGCCCTTTTGGAGAATGCTTGTGTCGGCTGGAGAGTCGATTATGGCGCCCAGTTTGCAGTCATCTGCGAACTTGGTCAGCCACAGTCCTTCCGTGTTGGCCTGTACCTCCGAGAAATATATACTGAACAAGAGAGGTCCCAGGACGGAGCCTTGTGGGACACCACTTGTAACTGGTTTGGAGTCTGACATGGCTCCAGCAATTCTAACCATGTGGGTTCTGTCCTTGAGCCAGTTTGCAATCCATCTAGTGACATAGGGGTTTATATTTAAGCTGGTGAGCTTATCTATAATGCCCGAGTGGGGTATTGTATCGAAGGCTTTTGCGAGGTCCAGGTAGGTTGTGTGGACCACCTTCCCCTCGTCAATGGCCTTGGTGACGGTTTCAAAGAAATCAACCAGGTTTAAGAGGCAGGATCTGCCCTTTAGGATCCAGTGTCTGTAGGTCCCCAATATCTTTATTTATGAGGTCCATGATGATCCTTTCCATAGCTTTGCAGACCAAGCTAGTCAGGCTTATGGGGCAATAGTTTCCAGGATCCGTTGAGGCACCACCTTTATGGAGAGGGACCACTGTTGCTGTACACCACTCTTTGGGCACATATCCTGTAGTAAGGCTGAGATTGAACAGTAGTTTTATGTTTGGGTTTAGCTCTTCTTGGAGTTCACGTAGGACGCAGCCCAGGACACCGTCTGGTCCCATTGATGCTGTGTTTTTTGCTTTGGAGATGGCGGCTCTTACCTGAGCATCTGAGATGTCAGGGAGGCAGCACTCTGCTGGGATAGATATTTGCCCTTTTGGGGGGGGGGGGGGGAGTTTGCGCTGAACACAAAGTGCCACAAAGTTTTGACCTGACAGAATGTAAATTGCCTGAATAGTCACTTGATACTGGATAGTAAGATCCCACACTAGGATTGCCAACCAACAAAGAAGTTAAGATCATGCCCCACCCCCACCCATGTGTTTACATTCCACATCACTGTGATACTGTCTGTAACACCTTGAGAGGTCCTGAGGATAAAACAAGGTGAAAAGCTTAAAGAGCCAGCAGAAAAGCTCTCATCTCTGTGATACTGATGTGCTCTTTCTGTTGATGAGGCAACCATACCTCCTGCACCTTTAGAGACAAAAGCTACTTCCCATCCCACATCTGAAGCATCTATGAACAGTTCTTGACAGGAAGAGGAGGGTGAAAGGGAGCTCTGGCTTTAGAGAATTGCTGAATTCACCACTGAAGTTCCTTCTTGAGACAAAGTAGGAAGAGAAACTAGAAATTCTAGGAGATGCTCATGTTGAAGCCAAACTGACTTCAGAAACCACTGAAAGTTTCTCAAGTGGAGTTTGGCCAGAAAAAGCATAAGTATGGTGGATGCCATGAACCCCAGAGCTCTCAGAAATTCCCTGGCTGTTACAGAGACCAGAAAAGAAGAGTCTGAAAAAAGAAATGAGTGTTAAGGCCTTGGGAGGAGGCAGGGATGCCATCTTGGGCACAGTCCGAATCCTGCACCCAGAAAAACATGGTCTTGAGAAGAACTCAGAAAAGACTTTTGAAGTTATTGTGAACCACAGGCTTTACAGATGGAAAAAATAGCAAAATAAAGATTTTGCAACAAGATCTCTGGACAGGATGCCTGAAACAGCAGGCATCCAAGTATGGAAAGACTTGGATCCCCTGAAGCCTGCAAAAAGCAGTCACAGGAATGAGGCATCTGGTGCATAACCTAGGGGCAGTAGAAAGGACAAAGGGCAAAGCAGAATACTAAAAACAACAGTAAGCAACAGAGAAACATAAAAACTTCCTGAAAAGGAGATGAATCAGGATGTGGAGATAAGCATCCTTGAAACCCAAAGACACCATCTAAGCCCAAGGAAGCAAGACAGGAAACAAAGTTTGAATGGACAAATGTTCAAAACAATGGCACCTTCAGAAAAGTATTTAGATGGGAGAGGGTCTATAATTGGTCTTCAAGCACCCTCTTTTCTGGGTACTAGAAACATCCTGGAGTAAGCCCCCCTCCCAATTTGGGACACAGACAACTCTTGAATAGTACCCCGAGTCAAAAGGTCCTGAAGCACCTCTGAAAAGAGGAACAATTGTCCCTGAGGGGGTTGAGGAATACCTATAAGGGGGTTGGGGATTTCCAGACCATGAAATATCCCTGGCGAATAATGGACAGAACCCAGGAATTCTGAGTAATCTGTAGCCAAACAGGGAGAGAGAGGGAGAGGGAGAAATAGGAAAGTTGCAGAGAAGAATAAGATAGTCAGACGGCACCTGGTTTATCAGAAAAGGAGACTTCTGAGGCACAGAAGTCTGGCTCGCCCTCACAAGAGGAGCCCACTTGCCACTCTTTTACCCTTAGGAGGACGGCAAGACTGCTTACGAACAAAAGCTGGCTTACTGGGATAATCTTTGAAATTTAAGCACAGGAAAAAAACAAACGTTTAAATTCCTGTAAAGCCTTGCCTTTATCCTGAAGGGACTTAAAGCAACAGCAGCTTCACCAAACAAATTTTATCAACAACAAATGTCAATAAATAAGTAAATTAAATCTGGAGGGGCATTCATCAAGTTAGCCTTATCATCATCAAGCAAAGGTTGAAGCTGAAGCCAAGAATACCTCCTCATCAAAAGCAGCAGTCCTAGATGAAACATCTGCTGCATCATACCTACACTTGACAGAATGACAAGCCACCTGGGAAGAAGTCCCTTTCAGGGAAAAAGCAGAAGTTTTACCCTCTTGAGTCTGGAAGATGCGAAATATCCTGACTGGCCTGGGAAAGGACAACCAACAAGTACCTGGTCATATGGATCTGATAATTAACAGCCCTAAAAGCCAAATCAGCCTTTCCATAGTTCTGCTATCTTTATTATAGGGCAGTAACTTAGGAGGAGGAAGCAACTGAGATGGCTTGTCAGAAGCTACAGACACCACACAGGGGTCAGCAGGACACTAGTACAAGAATTTACAGTCCTCGGGCACCCTACAGAATCTAGCAGCCTTCTTGGGAGCATGGGGTTGACAGTCGGAAGGCTTGGATGCATTAGAAAATGCATCCAATAAGGCAGCCAAAGCCTCCATTTGCAGCAACTCATGATACTTTTTTTGTATCTCAGAAACCAGAGCACAATCCCATTTAAAGAACACCATCATCCTAGAGATAGTATCACCAAAAAAACTCTCTTCAAAGGGAGTATCAGGACTGGTAAACTCCTCTTCCTCCAATCTATAATCCAAAGGAGGGAATTTGAGAGGAGTAAGCAAGGGATTCCTCATCTCAATAGGCCTCCTCCATAGAGGAATCCTGTTCTCTGGGTCTTTTAATGGGGGTAGAGGACCAAGGAGGGTTTGGAACAGAAACTCCCTGAGGAGACTTTAAAGCCATCAAAGCATTAAACAAGCCCTGAGTGAAGGACTACCATTCACTCTGTGGATCCTTAACAGCAGGAGAAATATGTTTAGTCTTTTGCTTTTTCTTCAATGGGATGTCCGCCTTATAGAATTTAGAAGGGTCCTACCCAGGACGGCATTCAATAATGGCAGTAGGGACTTCTCTGACCAAGATTTGAGGAAACCCAAGGCCCCTCGGAGATAATCAGCCGTGGCTCCCTGAACGTCTGAAGTGGACGTCTGCAATGCCTCTTCAGGCGTGCTGTAAGTCTGATCCCCGCTGGCCTCCAAACTGGTATCAACAAAGAAGTCCAACGATATAGAATGAGCAATAACAATCGCACCATATTCAACTAGGATCGCTTGTTTGTGTGTTTCAATAAAGGATATTCCATTTTTAACTCAACTGTGGACTACCTACTATTTTCTATTTTATTAGTTTGTAGTACATATTTTACAGTTAGATTTTTATTGGTGAACTAGGTGCATAACATATTTTAGAGTGACCTTCACACTCTCCACACTGTGAGGCTTCTTCTTGGTTCATAGGCTGGTACTAGGCTATCGGCCGTAGGGCCTATATAAGCCTAGCCATAACAATTCCCTGGTTATTTCTTCCCACACTATTTACTTCACTGGACCCCTGTCTAGCAGGGTGACTGACATGATCCCTGAGGTGAAATCACTTTCGCCCATCCAATCATAAAGGTTCCTTTTGAAAAGGGCCAAAGAGACACTCTGCTTGACATGTATGGGCAGTCTATTCCAGAGTCTCTGTGTCAGGAACCTATCCCTCCAGCATGTTTTGTTTACTGTGATGACAAGGTTTAGATCCCTGGAGCGTGCAGCTCTGAGGGACTGGGATTTCTTTACGTGTAGCATGTCCAACAGCTCTGGGTTTGACATGGCCTTGTAGGTTAAGCAGAGATCACTTCTGAGTAGACGATATGCGACAGAGTATAGTTGGAGTTTAACGTGATCAGCGTAGGGCATCTGCTTTAGGCCTGTGATTCTTTTAGTGAGGTATTTCTGCGGCCTTTCCAGTTGTTGCAGAGGTCTTGAGAGGTACATACCAAACGGGGTGTTGTATTCTATAATGGGTTTAATGAGGGATGGCTTGGGTTTCTAATACCATGACAGGAATGGACATCATTCCCAAGTCAAAGTATGACTTAAGTTCATGAAATTAGTATTTTTTCAATCTTTGATGTTAGCCAAAAGTGCTCTTCGCAGCACCTACAATTATGAAACCCATTACTCCTACTGGAACTGTCTGGATATCCCTCTTTCACATTGCCCTTGCTTCTGCCTACAAATTCTAGTATTTTATGACTTTGTCTCTCTGTATGTAAGACAATGTAATCAATGGGTGTAGCAATTTCAATGATCAATGTTACTTTTGTCTTCTTTTCCTGGACTACTGTGTCTGGTTTTCTCGCATCTAATTTTTGAACTGTTGATAATGTGTGATTCCATGTGATATAAACTTCATCATTTTTATTATGCTTTGTGGCTCATGTTTCCAATGCTTCCTAGCTATTTTCAGAATTATAATGTTTGCACAATCCCCAATGCAGCAGCCTTGCTAAATTATTATGCCTTTCAGTACACAGGCATTCTGCCATTAATATATCACATCCAGCAACAAGATGTACGACTGTTTCCAATTCTGTTCTACAAAACCTGTTATTTTCTGACATTTTCAATGGACTTCAGTTTACAAATGTACGTAGTCCACTATCCTGGGCCAATATTAACCTTTTGTCTTTTGGTTTAAATTCACCTCTCCTTAACATTCCTGCATTAAATCCCGATTGGCATGAAGTTGTTGAAGGAGTTTTCTGTACTTGCAACTATATTGCATTTTCCACATTTCTTGACTGCTCCTTCACCTTGTATTCTTTTTTGTTTTTGTTTGTTTTTTTGGCACATCCATTTGCTGCCTGATGTTTTATCGACTATTGCTTTGATTTCCATTCCTGCCTGACAACAACAGGTTTCTGCTAAACTAAGCAGGGGAGTCATCTTAGTTTTAAAACATGAGGAGAACAAGTCTCTCTATGTTTTTATCTTGTGAGGTCAGCAAATATGTATGCAATCCTACAAGTGCAGATCTATACATACAATCAGTTTCAAGAAGTCCTTTACCTCCTTCAGAACAAGGATTATATAATACTGGTATACACAGATTCATAAATCATTTGGCAAGCATGAAGCACCTTTGTTTTCCTCTCCAACTGATCTAATACATTTTGGGGCCAATCACCCCAAAACTAAGTGAGAACAGGAAGAGTATATTGGTTTATAGCTTGAACTTTGTTCCTAGATGACACAGCAGTTTTCAATATTAATGTTAGTATTCTAAAATATTCCTTAGTAAGTTTTATTTGCATTTGTTCATGTTTTATTGTTGATTCTTATTAGTTCCCAAATATTTATGCATTCCTTCTTGCTCACGTTCATTTATATCACATTCCTAAGACTGATATTTTCTTGATGCTGCAGCTTTCCTGCTTTAAAGGTTGCTTTTGTATATTTATCAAAACCAAACATTCTTATATTATCTGAGCAAATTTTGACCACTTGCAGTTGCGCTTTCAGCTCCTTGTCTGATGAGCTATACAGTTTCAAAATCACCTACAAACAGAAGGTGAGGTGTTTTCACTTTGTTTTCTGGGAGCTAAAGTGTAGCCATGACCTATTCTATTACGTAGACAGCTTAACGAGTTAAGGGCAAGACATAACGGCAGCGGTGACAAAGTGTCACTCTGGAATATCCCTCTTTGAAATTTTATCTCTGGGATAATAATTTGTCCTTTATCATGGCTTACAGTGGTTTGCCACTGTTGCATGGTCACTCTAATGCAAATCAATCAATGCAGGGTGTATCTTATACATTTGTAAGCACTCCTCCATGAATGTGGGATGCTGTCAGATGCTTTTTTTGTAGTCTATCCATGCCATACTTATAGGTTCACAGGTGAGTACTAGGCTAATGGCTCTGGAGCCTTTACAAGCCTAGCCCATAGAAGTGCCCCTGCCATCGTGCTGCCCGACGTTAGCACCCAGTGCCTCTATCAAGTAGAGCCACTGAAGTGATCCCCCGGGTGAACTTTCTATTTCCCATCCACTCATCAAGTTTTCTCTTGAAGACGGCCAGTGAAGTGCTCTGCTTGACATGTATGGGAAGTTTATTCCAGAGCATGGGTAGTCTCTGGGTTATGAACCTGTCCCTCCAGCATGTTCTGTTGATTGTGGTAATGAGGTTGAGGTCTCTGGAATGTGTGGTGCAGAGGGATTGGGATTTCTTTAGATGTAGCATTTCTAACAGAGCTGGGTCAGATATGGCTGTGTACGTCAAGCGGAGATCGCCTCTTAGTAGATGATACATAGCTGGAGTTTTTTTTTTTTTTTTTTACTCTGTCCATATAGGACATGTGTTTAAGGCCTGGGATTCTCTTCATGAGGTACTTTTGTAGTCTTTCCAGCTGTTGCATGTGTCTAGTGAGGTACATGCCAAATGGGGCATTATACTCTATGATTGGCCTAATGAGGGAAGAGTAGAGAGAGATGACCACCTCTTTCTTCCTGGATGCAAAACCCTTGGTAATGAGATATGCCACATAGGACTTTCTGACCACAGTGGCAATGTGGTCGAAGGAGAGGTCGCTGTCAACTTGTGCCCCAGATCACTTACTCCTTCAGTGTTCAGTGGGCTCCTATCGATACGGTAATTAGTGGGAACTGAGTTTTTCCCAAAGGGGATGATGATGCATTTTTTGGCATTAAGCTTAAGGCCATGGGTTCGACATCAGTCATTGGTCTCAGTGAGGCCTTTCTGTAGGATGTCTACATCACTTGGGGAGTTAAAGGCTCCCAGCTTGCAGTTGTCTGCAAACTTGGTTAGCCAGAGTCCCTCCGTGTTGGCCTGGACTTCTGAGAAGTAAATGCCAAACAGGAGAGGACCCAGGACCGATCCTTGTGGGACTCCACTTGTGACTGGTCAGCTGTCTGACTTAGAACCCACAGTGTGAAAGTAGCGGACTCCATCTGTGAGCCAATTTGCAACCCGCCTAGTGATATAGGTGTTAATGCCTAGTTTGGGGAGTTTATCAATAATTCCTGAGTAGGGAATGGTATCAAAGGCCTTGGCCAGATCGAGATAGGCTGTATGAACTACCTTGCCCTCATCCACAGCTCTGGTGACCGACTCAAAGAAGTCAACCAGGTTGAGCAGGCATGATCTACCTTTCAAAAAACCAAACTGAGTGGGATCTAGAGTTTGGAGATTCCCTATATCCTTGTTAATTAGGTCCATGATGATGTGCTCCATAGCCTTACATATCAGACTCATCGGGCTAATGAGGTGATAATTCCCAGTGTCTGTAGTCGCTCCCCCTTTATGGAGAGGGATGACTGTAGGAGTGCGCCATTCAGTAGGGACAAAGCCTGAGGTGAGGTTGTGATTGAACAGGGCACACAGATGCAGTGCCAGTTCACTTTGTTGTTAATGTACTACACATCCAGGGATATTGTCGGGTCCCATGGATGCTGTATTCCTGGCCTTGGACAATGCAGCTTTAACCTGTGCTGCAGTAATGCTGGGTGTGCCTGGCATTCCTTCGGTATTGTGATTGGTCCTGGGGGGAGGGGTAAAGTTGGCACTGAATCTGTCGGCCTTAGATTCTTCCCCTTTTACAATTCTCCATTACAATTTTAACAACAAATGGTCCTTTGTTCCATATGATTTTCTTTTGTTACCCTTGACCCATGACTGTTTTCTTCTAAATGACTATAAACTCTGCTGCCATCAGTTCCAGTATATAGTTTATACATCACTGGAAGGCAAGTTACTGATCTTTAGTTTTTAGGATATCTTGAAGATTCTTTCGTAAGGTGGAGTATCATTTTTTTCTGTTGTTCACCAGGTTGACATCTGTTCAGGGTGTACATACAAGTAGTTCTTACTCATGACTGAATCTTCTTGTAAAGATGTTAATACGTTTAGCCATATCTGGTCCTGGTGTTTTCCACTTAGGAGTTTTTCTTAATGTTGTTTCATTTTCTCTGGCTGTTACTTCATCCCATTTCATACCCTGTACATTTTAAGTTCTTATTCTTTTACTTATTCTATCAATTTAGCATCTTTATTATGTTCCACAGGATCTTCACAGGCATTTCTCCAAAATGTATCTATTTCTTCTTTTTTTTTTGGTTGTATTTCCATTCCTTTTGCCTTGTTTCCCAATTCTCAATAAAACTTTTTGGGTCATCAATAAATAGCTTATTTTTGTACTTTCCCTTTATATTTATCTGCATATATTCAAACATTATGATATATCCCAGTCTGTTCTGATACTGCGTGTTGCTTTTATCACATTTTCTGGGTAATTTTTTCTACTCGTTTGCTCTTCTGTAATTGTGGGCCAATGACCTAAGTGCATGTGTAATATGGCAGATCCTGGTCCCTGATAAGCAACTGACCATGACTCTCTTTCTAGTCAGCGGGTTATTAGTGTGTCTCACAATGGAGTCTCCATTGACCAGAATGTTGGACTGTGTGGTGGCTTGCCTTATGGGCATATGTGGCTGTGGTTATGAAAGAGTACATTCAGGGCTGGTAAAGGCATCTGTTATGTGTACTTTCTCTAGGAGGTCCTTTGGGGTTTAGGTCCAGGAATGTGGTTATTTCAGTGTGCTCAGCCCATATTAGGCTAAGAGTATAAATGCCCCCTTCTGTAGGTTCCTCTTCAAACACTTAACACAACTTGAATGACCATAATGACCTCTCACCAAGAAAATCAAAGGCCTAAATCATAAAACCTATACTGAATGTCTCAAAGCCTTGGCCCTTTTCATGTAAGCTACTAAATGGCTATCCCTGCCTCATGCAGACAGCCTCAACAGACCCCATCTACTCTGATCTACAGTACATCCACAAGTCTAATGGTGGAATAAACACCATTCTAGGAGACCTTAATCTCTTCTGCAACACAACATGTTAGACGGACAGATTTGCATCACAGAGAATACCACTTATTTGGAATTCCTCTCCTCTCCACATAAAGAGAACTATTTCCCTTACTCTATTCAAACAATCTGGATGAATGGATGAGAAACCACAGATTCACCAATGGTTTAGCACCTCTGTCCCTTATGGATGGGGTAACATGTAAATGTTACATCCAGCTCTGTTACTCACGTCTAAGAGTTCGTCGGTTGAAGGAAGCACAGGCTGAACAGGACGATACGTCGTGGTCTGGGCCTAAGCAAGGAAGGCAGTAGGAATGGAAATCCTTATGAGGTATTTGTTTCCCACAAGTTAAACAATTATTTACTTTATCTGACATCGGCTGAGGCAAGAAAGAGTCCCCAACGGGGTACTTAGCTTTTTCGAAGTTTTTGGTAGCTGAAATCACTGGATCTGACCGACCGGCACTTGTGAACAGCTTCTGCTTCGGGCACCGTGCAGCAAGAAAGACAGAGGAAAATGGCGCCGGCTGATGCTTTTATACCCCAGACGCTCTGACGTCGGGGAAAGTGCGACATCAGCCAAGGACAGACCCAGACTTTGGAATACGGCCAACTGAAGGGCTGCCTGAGGCAGGACAACCCATATGTTATGACTGCAGATGCATTCTTGAAGGACATCCACAGATTCACCAATGGTTTTAGCACCTCTGTCCCTTATAGATGGGGTAACATGTAAATGTTACATCCAGCTCTGTTACTCATACTTAAATTCCAAGGGCTAAAACCACATAGGATGAAGGGCTAGGCTTATAAAGATCCTCAGAGATTAAACAGGCTTGCAAATACCCATGAACAATGTACGTACGTATGGTAAACACAATGGAGATGGACAGGACACAAAATGGAAAAATCTTAAACTAGCAGTGACTGGCTCAGACCAATAAGTAGAAACCTCCTTCACATCTTTATGTGATGGCAGGTATGCAAGTCCAAACAAAACATCCAGTCTCCTTTGAAAAGGCATGGAATGATGGAAATCACTAACAATCTTAAAGTTTTCTTTGGGGTTAAATACATTTAGGCCAGTGTGATCCAGAATGAACCCAAGGTCATTGGTTTTCCTTTGCATCAAAAAACATTCAATAATATATTTTATGGTCATGATGCACATCTTGGATAGCTCTTCTGTCAAGGCAACTTTTGCTCTTCTTTCCTTGTCACTACTTTCTGACAATGTGGGATACATGGCAAAAGTCAAGACACAATCCAGGTAGAGGGCCAAATAACTTCTAGCAACAATCCCCTGGTTGCATATGTCCTCAGGCACTTTCTTCATATTAGGAAATGGAAGGAAAAATCTCTTCCCAACTGCCATTTGTGGAAAACAGTCAAGTACAAAAGTCAAGACTGATGCAATCCATCTTGAGATGGACTGCAGATCCCAGAAAGTCAGTAAAAACTACAGTTTCTGGACTTGTGGCCCTATTAGAAGGGCAGAATAGGACTGTCTGCCTCAAGTTTCAAGCGACTGCTGCTTTTGACCATACCAAATTCACAGACACTTGTCTCCTCTGCATTCTGAAAAAGGTGAAATGGAAAGGGTGAAACTAACACCTACAACTATTATAATCTGCGCTATCTAGTTCACTTATTTATGGCACTCATTTATTTTGATGACCAAACAGGAGGGGGATTGGTGGGGGGGGGGGTGTCCAGGAAGATCATCTTATTACCAAAATCAAAATGTGTCAAAGCATGGACGCCAAAGCCAAATCCTACTGTTCTAGCAGCCATTCTAGAACACCATAGTTAACTTGTGCCATGAATTTGCCAAGGCATTTGAAAATTCAAGCCTAGGTCCTAAACTTTTCTTATATTCATTGAATATGCCCATATCCTGGTGTTGGATTCTCCCATGTGGTTGCATTCGCACCATGAACATATCCATCAAACGAGGAACCACCCAAGACTGAGGGAAGAAAGATTCTTCTTGCAGTCTCTTTTGATGGGAGTAGACACACTCAACAGGATAAAGATGAGAAAGTTATCTAAATATGGAAAAATGTGGATACCCTGTACCCTGCAATAAGCTATAACTTGAGCTAGACAATTTATGAACACTCCTGGTAGAGTGGATAGTCCAAATGGTAATGCAGAGTACTGGCAACGTGATCCAGACACAAAATCTTAAGGAACGAAGTCTGGATGACTAGAAATATGATAAACATCTTTCAAGTCTAATGTTATCAGAAAACTTGAAAGGTGAGGAAGCAACAGGTTGTGAAGTGACATCATTTTGAATCCAGGCAGTATCACAAAAGGTTTACAAAAGAAAGATTCAGAACTAGTCATCAAGCATTCTCTTTCTTTGGGACTAGAACATCCTTGAATAAAACCCCTTCCCTGCCTGGGAAGGTGGTTCTATCACTCCTTAGGACAGCATATGGTGAAGAACAGGTGGAAACAAAACAGTCTGATCTGCAGGATTAGGAATGACTCCCTGGAAAGAAGGAATTCCCTCCCATCACCATCTGTAACCCTGATCAATGATTTTCAGACCCCATTTGTCAAACAATCCATTGCCAAAGAGAAAAATGCAGATTCAGACTTTCTGGAACAGAAAAAGAACCAGGGTGGGAGGGGGGGGGGGGTCATAAGGTCTCTTGAACAGTCACACTTGTTGGAGTGTCCTTAGTTTTGGGATATTTCAGACTTTTTTGAAACCTTCATCCAACTTCTTAAACGTCTGTTTACCTGAATTCTATTTTTTGCTGAACTTAAATGAGGAGAAAGTAAATCTTTGGACAATTTGGAAAAGGAAGCCTGAAAACTCTTAAGAGTCCCTGGAAATGCTTGCCCCTTTCACCACACTTTTTGATCACATCTGCAGCAGAGAGACCAAACATGGTCTCTATCAAAGGCAGAATTTAAAATTGCATTTTTACATCATCTGGGAGGTTCTGAGAATGCAGCCAGCAAACCTACTTAAAACAGTACCAGTCGTCGTAGCCCTGGAAGAGTATCAAGAATCATACACACAATGCAAACAATGAAGAGTGATGTGTAATAGAAGAAACCAAGTTAAGTAGATTTTTCTTCACAAGAAGAAACTGTGGATAAAACAAAACATTCCTCACTTTCATAATCCTTAACATACACGCCTGACAATTTAAAATTCTGAAATTCAAAGTTGCAGAAATACACACTCCTCCCCACCCCCTCATACTCATCAATAATTGGCCCATCTTTATTAGAAACAGAAGGATTGGAATCAAGTGCTTAACAGCAGAGGGCTCAATAAAGGCTACAGCCGTTGGGTCAGGTTTGGGAATGGTGTATACAAAGGTATAAGACCTGAGAACTTTATACAGCCTGCTTTTTTTTAGGGACAGCTGGCTATCAGGATAACTGCAGGCAGTAAGATGTACATTCTCTAAAGCAGACAGGACATGACAGGAGGAATGGGTGTAAGTTGCAGAAAATCTTTCTGTAACAACTCCTAGTATTTTCTAAGGAGCTTAGAAACCTCCTGTGTTCTCCTGCTGAAAACACTGAGATATTCAACAATAGTCTAAGTGAAAGAGACCCCCCCCCCCGGTAGAATCAGAAACTACTGAAGGAACAACAGCCTGAATCAAACCCTGAGCCAGTCCCAATAAACTACTCCCATCCAACGAAATTGGAGGAGTAGATACATACTTGGTTTTCGTGGGTTTTTTGACAGGAAAAAATGGGGCCAGCTGTCTTACTAATGGCAACTGCTGCTTACCCAGGGATGGACACAGCATTTTAACACAAAAGGGAAACCTTCCCTGTTCCCTTTCCCAGGACTGACAAGAGTGGCTCTCCCTTGCCCGCTGAAGGGGACCCCAACAGCACAGAGGACGTTGCAAATCGCTGGTCCATGGTGAGTATAGCTGCTACACCAGAGGGATCTGGGAGATGAGATCTGAGGTGAAACAAATGGCTGCAGTAGAGTTTACCACCCACAGCTGAGGCAAACTGCTAGCTTGCTGTGTTGGCAAAGGCTGTTTGTTTAAATTTTCTTTTTAAGGCTGGAAGGAGGACTGACCATGGGACCAACAATCTGTTCCATTTATTTTGTTGACAAGGAAAAAAGCACACACACAAACACACAGTAAAAAAAAATCCTTTAAACACTATGGCAGCCCCACAATAGAAAAAATAATTTCACCACAGAAAATATTTTATCAGTTAGTTAACATTACCTGTAAACTGACAGAAAAAAAAAACAAATGCTCCATTTAAATGTTCAATACAGTCGACAAAATCCATTAAAGCACAACATTCCTAGCTTTGAAATAACTTTACTGAAGAGGAAAGTAATAAAACATGAGTAAAAAACAACAAAATGGAAGTTTTCCCCAAAGTGAACTCATCTGCTCAGCTAAGGAAAGCACAAGCAGACTGTCAATCCTTGCAAGCCTCAGAGGAGAATACAATTTGACGTCAGGAAAGCAGTTAAGGGCTCTGTGCTAAAACAAGTCTTTCAGTCAGCTCAGCTCAAGCTGACTAACAGTTTTGACATGTGGAAGATACCCTGAAGTTCTGTAAGCTGGTTGGAGGTTATATCCTTGGTAGGATACAACCCATACAACAACGACTACTGCTGTGAAGTTAATCATTAACTGATGGATTTTAATACATAAATCTAACATTAAATATGATGCCGGCTGTCTACCTGACACCAAGTGATCACTACCCAGCATACCTAATAGACAAAATTTAAACAACTGCAGCAAAATCACATTTAGCTATATTCGGAACAAAAAACAATTTTCCCCATCTATATTTAATACCATCTTAAAACATCATAACTGGGCTCCCCGGAAAACACTACAACTGGACCTAGCAGTACAATACTTCAACAATACCTTCCTACAAACATTGAATGAACTCGCCCACTTAGGAAAATTCATACAAAAACAAAATACTGCCCTGGTTAGCAAAAGAAACACTTCTATTACTCAAGGAAATAGAGAGAGTGATAAGACCATGCTCTAACAAAACTAATGCCAATATCACTACCTACTGACAGCTCAGAAATCAGGCCAAGAAACAAATCAAACTAAATAAAAAGAAATACTTTCACTCATGTCAAGAAAAATACCAAACAAACCCACAAATATTTTGGCAATCAGTTAAGCACCTTCTTAAACCTGGAAAGCTCACTATCCCAGCCCCTGTAACAACTAATACCTCAGGCTGCATAGACACTCAAATTCAATACCCATTTTATTACCTCAATAACTTCACTTCTAAACAATACCACTAACTCTCCTCTTTCTATACCTACTCCGTCTACCCAGCTACCTTCCCATCTCAAATTTGAGCCTATACAAACCAGTTTCATTCTAAAACTACTAACAAAGGTAAAACCATGCTCTCTTGCCGCTAATCAACTACCTGGAGACTTTTTGAAACCAGCTGTCCATTCCATTGCCTACCCTATTATCTATTCTACATCTATTCTAAATCAATCACTCTCTCTCTGAACAATATGTACCCCACCACTGGAAAATATCCTGTATCATACCCACTTCATAAAGGAAGATCCTCTAAAGACATCTTAAACTACAGGTTAACAGCCATTCTCTCACCCCTAGCAAAGATACTAGAAAAGTGTATCCACAAACAAATATTAGGCTACCTCCTGCATAATGACCTCTTATCTCATGCTCAGCATGGCTTTTGACCCAAGCACAGTACTAATACAGCCCTTATAAAACATTCACCAACTCAATCAGCTCAAAAACAGTAATCAACTTGTTTCTGCAACCTTCCTTGATATGTCAAAAGCCTTTGACACCATATCTTGCCAAATCTTATTAAATAAACTGGCCTCTTGTAACCTCTATCTTGAAGCCCTTAGCTGGTTCCATAGTTCTCTCTCAAACCGTAACCAGGGTACCTTATGAAATAACAAGCTCTACCCCCTGCAACCTGTATCAGTTGGAGTCCCTCAAGGCTCAATCCTTGGGCCACTACTTTTTACTAATGACCTCCACTCAGCCACTAGTCCAGCCAATATTATACAATAACCAGATGATGCCACCCTGCTCTATTCCCATTAATTTGCTTCAAGAAAGCACCCAGACTGCCCTTAGCAACATAGAAAACTACCTTGCAGCCCACCAACATATTCTAAATCCCAGCAAAACTAAGCTCATGATATTCTCAAAATGTTTCCATCTTAAACAAATCAACCTCCTCTTACTATTCTTTCTTCCGATGGCACTAAAATAGAACCTGTCGAACATACAAAACTACTAGGGGTCACTACTGACAATGCACTAAAGTCTGACAAACATAACACTGACAGTCAAGTACATATAAAACTTGGAACTCTATACAGAGCCAAGCCCTATCTTACCAACCATGCCAGACTGGCCATAGCAAGAATACACCTACTTTCCTCACTACTATACTGCTCAGAAATATTCACCAACCTTCGAAAAAACAAAATTAATAACCTTGAATCCTGCTACAATAAGACAGCCAAATTTGCAACTAAACACCCTCAGAAAGCACATCACTGTATTCCCCTTCATCAGCTTAACTGGATAGAACTTCCAAACTTACTTATACTAAATCAACTTATTAATTGCCCATTCAGTTATGTATAACCCAGACAACTGTCCAGCTCTTAGTAACCTAGTCCAACCTTATACAAACCTTAAATTTCTAAGGTCAGCAGACAAGGTACTACTCAAAGTTAACAAATCTCAACTCATATGGTGACTCCTTATACGGCTGCAAAATCTCTAAATACTGGAACACTCTACCTCAACATTTACTAGCCATCAATAACACTCAGTTTCAAGCACTGGACATGCTCCTGTTCTCCACCAGACTGATCTGTTTCTACTTCTATCATCCACTTCTACTTCTCAATCATGCTCTCATATTCTTTCAGGGATACCACCTTATCTGACCCTTCAAAAAAAAAAAAAAAAAAAAAAAAAAAAAAACAACTTATTGTGTATAAGCAATAATCACAATGCTTTTTTGTAACCTTTTTAATACGCTCTGATCGATAGTTGTCATAATAGCACAAAGACTGCGGTGGTGGTGCTGCGGTAGCATTGTCGTCTCACATTTAGACATTGCCCGTTCGAATCTCAGTTACAGCATCTTCTGTGTGGCGACATGCATGAATGGGTGTTCCTTCGTTGAAGGTTGTGCGTTAGGCCAGGCAAGCCAGCACTTAAAAATCTACTGCCAATCATTAGCAAACCGGAGTTCCGCTGTGGCGACCCCTAACCGGGAAAAGCCGAAAGACACAAACATGTAAACATTCTATATTGTTTCTTTCTGCTTGCATAACTAAGTGTATGTACTACAGATTATATATATTTTTTTCTTGTATAATTATGTGTATGTACTGGAGCTTTTCTCTCCGGGTCTCCATTGAAAATAGGATATCTTTGCCCAGTCGGACATTTACCCGGTAAACAAATGTAAATAAATAATAAATGCCTCCAACTGAAATCCTCATTGAACCCAAATGGGCTTACTGTTCCATACTTCATTATAAATTCAGCTTCCTACTGCAGTAACACTTTTTCCAATAATTAACACACACAATTGCCACTATCCTCCTAAAGTGTCCTGTAGCAAGTAAAAAGTCAAAATCACAAAACAAATCTTCCAGGACACACCACGAGAACAATGAAACGATTTCCGAAGAGGAGACATCTTTGTTTGGCCGAGAACCACAGGAAACAACGCGATACCAGCAGAACGTCATTTCCGTTCACAGCAGAGGCAGTCAGAGAATGGTGAGACGAACACTATAGAAGCAAGCTTAACCAGCTCAACCAGAACAGGAGAATCTTCACATAGTACAAGAGACGTGCTAAATGTAAACATAGACACATCGACACCACCGTCGAACCAACTAGCACTACAACCTATAGATAATTCCATTAGAACTGGGGCCATCAGGAAACAAACTGCCGTAGTGACCGGGGATAAGGATGCTCCTTTTCCCATCAAACTTCCCACTTTCACCAGAGGGAGGTCGGAAAGCCGGGGCCCGAGGAAACGGAAGTTCTCACCCGAGAAGCACGAAAGGTACCAAAAGAAAAACTGGAACTGACTCTGGTATTTAATTTTTCTAAACTCCATTTGTCTTTATCTGATGTTTCTTTACTCAACAAAGGGTTGAATTACATACCCTCACAAAGTAGTAAACTGTCTGAGATTCTGCTAGATTTAAGACTGTTTGCAAGAAAAGTGGCATTACGAATGCTTTTTAAGAACTCAGGCTACCAGTTACAAGCTGGAGATATTAACTTTAAACGCAAAAGTACTTTTTCACCGACCTTGCCACCGAATGTTGAATGCTTTGTGAGGACTTGTGAAAAAGATATTTATGAACTATTTACTAAAAGAAATGTTAAGAATAGGTTTTTCAACTTAGAGAAAGATGAATATAATTCTCTAATGAGTTTAAGAAATAATGAGAATGTGATTATTATAAATGCTGACAAAGGAGGGGGAGTGGTACTTCTTGAAAAAGATATGTATATCAAGACAGTGGAAGCCATGTTAAACGAGAATGACACCTATTTAGAATTAGATATCGAAGGAGTGAAGAAAATTATAAGTAATGTCAGAGATGAATTATATGATATCCTGATGTGTAGGCAGGTCAGTAAAGAAATGTTTGAGTTCCTTTATATAGAGGAACCTTTGATACCTACACTTAAGGGTTTACCCAAAGTACATAAATTAGCTGAACCTATGCCGATGAGACCCATAGTGTCAGGTAGAGATTGGGCAACATATAATATCTCCAGGTTCTTAGAAAAAATGATGAGGCCATTAGTGAATAAAGTGGACACGATCCTCAGAGATACACAACACCTCCTGAAAGATCTTGAATCCTTTGATTCTTTGGGAATAGAAAATAGGGAAGTGTTATTGGTCACACTGGATGTACGTGATCTCTTCACGTGCATCCCTAATGAATATGGTACCCAAGCTGTAAGGGAGGTAATGGCAGCTGAAAGCGGGTTCTCTGGAGATAGACAGATTCTAATTGGTCAACTATTAGAAACTGTGCTGAGCTGTAATGTGTTTATGTTTAACAGCAGATATTATTTGCATACATGGGGTGTCGCCATGGGCACCCCATGTGCAAATTCATATGCAAACTTAGTACTATACAGCTGGGAATCAAAACACATATTCAATAGCTCTTGGATGAGTAAAATAAAAATGTATAAACGGTTTGTGGATGATGTGCTATTGGTTTGGGATGGCACTGCCGAGGAAATAAAAGAATCTGTAGACTACCTGGAAGGAACCACGCGATTCCTAAAGTTCACTTATGAGTACTCATATGAAGAGATCAGCTTTCTAGACATAACCCTATATTATGACACTAATAACAAATTAACATCTAAGCTATACAGAAAGAGTTGCTGGAGAAATACTATACTAGAGTATAGCAGTATGCATCCTAGATATATGTTCTCCGGCATAGTAAGTGGACAATTTTGGAGATTAACAAGAATATGTAAAGATCCAGAAATGTTAAGCACTGAAGCGGATAGAATGGAAAGTCTATTTGCTGATAGAGGCTATGACATTAAGTTGATACAAGAAATGAGAAATAAGATTATACCCCGAAATAGTACTGAAGGGGCTACTCAGGATAAGAAACCAATAGTGATGATGGGTTCCAAGAAGTCTGGAGATTATCGACCTATGACCTCAATTAGACAGAATACTAGGATTAATGTGATGTTGAAATACACCAATGATATTAATGCAATCAAAGAGATAGTGAATAAACATTGGAATATCTTGACTGTAGTAGATGAGACCAGAATAATAGTAGGTGACAGACCAGGATTTGTGTTCCGAACCGCTGATAATTTGAAAACGATGTTTTCATTCAATTTACAAAAGAGTATAAACATGAGAGAGGTAAACCATATGGTCCCTGGGACATATCCATGTGAGAAATGTAGTATGTGTAGATATATTACGGACCAACAAGAATATATACATCCACATGGACATTTTAAATATACACCTAGGATGAGAACCAGTTGTGATACTAGCAATTTGACATATATGGCTAATTGTGACCTATGCCCAGCCTTTTACATTGGCCTTACAAAAAGGAAGTTGAGACAACGTATATATAATCACACATATGATATCAGGAAACAGCATGAGCTAAATGCCCTAGCCAAGCATATTAACTCGAATCCCACACATCATTTTAGATTCAGAGTCCTACAAACTTTACACATTAGTCCCAGGATGGGTGATAATAATAATGCCCTAGCGAAACTAGAAATGCAATGGATTCTTAGATCAGGGGCACACAGAGACCCTGGGATCAATAACTACACAACAGTGAAACCATTTATAGAATAGATGAATGAATCAGACATGACCCTTTAGAATTGATTTTCAAAATAATCTACTCTTTAAATATACTATATACTGATTATATCTACTAATATTATAAATTTAAGCCTAGTAGGAACTATGGAAGATATACTCCTAGATGCTGGACAGTAGGGCCATGAATGCTACCTAACGAAAATGAATAGTGAATGAAATTAATGCTAATCATGATAACTGATGTTTTAGCTCTATATATATTTTTTAACCTTGATTTATAGGAAAGGGCTATAATAGCCATATATGTGTGTTTTATATTTACATGTAATCTTTGTAATGAATGTCTATTTGATATGATGACAAGTCAAAGTTGAGTTGAAAACAGAGACATAGAAGTTAATAATAACTATGTAGATGGAAGTCCAAATTTTATGGGCTTTTCAGCCTATTGTTAATTCAGTTCATCATGATTTGTTATCTCATTTTACACAATTTAATGTGTTTTCCATTTCTATTTGTCGATAATTGGTACTATCTATGAAAGATGCGTTTTATTTAAGGTATTGAAGGGTTAATATGTAGATATTATTTCTACTATATATAGGGTGTATATAAATTTGTATACATATAGTTTTTAGGTAGAGGAATATTTGGTGTAAGATGCATGTTAGCAGTGAGTTTGATATTTAGGATGTATATGTCTGTTAAGATCTAGCTTATAATATATAGCATAGAAAATATGGCACTGTTTAGATTTGGATCCTACTTTTTATTTAAAAATTTTTTAACTATGTACATGAAAAGTTTGTAATGATAGGATGATTAGATATAAATATGGTAGGAGTCAGGAGATGGATCGTGTTTTGTACATAAGAGGTCCATCTTTACTATCGTTTTTTATTATTCTTTATTATTTGTTATATGTTTTTTATTTTGCATCTATGTACATGATTTTGATGCTAGTTTCATAGGGGAGATAAAATGAAAGCATAGCATTATTTTGGAAAACTTCCTGAGTAATGGATTGATCGTAGCCCAATTGGTGGATGTTAAATCGAATTAATATACTGAGAAAGGAATATTCAAGGCACGACGTTTTTAATAGCGGTAGTGCTTAACAAAAGGAGGATATGTTTTGCTCCGCCCTTATTTGTAATAAGTAGTATAAGGAGGAAGATGCTGCTTGCTTTTGATCTTCGTAAGCATTAAAATGCTCTCATCATGATATATATGAAAAATGTATGAATTATGGCATGCGAATATGAGGTTGTTTCTGTTTTTGCATTCAGATATGTGGATACTACTAGTCGTATCAGGGAGGGAAGTAAAATGAACAGCATTAAATCATGAATATAAGAGAATTCTTTAGCTAATGGGTTAATTATGGTATAACAGCATAATTGTTTTAACGGTTTCAATGATTGTTAATAATGAGATGTATATAAGTAACTAGGTTAGATGTTTTGAATTGTATCTGAAGAAGCATGCAAGACGCATGTGAAAGCGCTTATACATCCTTTTATCGAGTGGAATAAAGAACGCATTTTTTAGAAGATTTCATTGTTCTCGTGGTGTGTCCTGGAAGATTTGTTTTGTGACTTTTTCCAATAATATTTCAGTTCTTTCGTTAATCATTACTTGCTAAATAATACAAACATTAAAAAAATATATTACCATTACAGACGGTCAAAATATGTTTTGGGGAGTTAAGATAATAGTTACAGTGTTTACTTCACAAAGTACCAGGTTTGATTCTCATCTATGGTCACTGACTGGTTATTGGATAGGAGTGTAATAGTCTGCAGACTGACTGCCTAGTATTTACCTATGAACCTGTAAGCAGAAACAGGATTATCCAAGTTCGTATTTTATCATCATTCATGTACTCTTATACAGGTTTTTTCAACTTTATTTTAGTCTGCCCTACATATGCAAGCCCAAATTTACAAAAAAAACTAAATAAATAACTCCTTGAAAATTACATGCAAATCTGCCTCTATAAACACTTCACTACATATTTACAAACGTTACAAGAATCAGCGTGAAATATTCCCTTGGAAATTCACAAAATGTAATACTTCTACAAAAATAACAATGTATCTACATATCCGCAAGACTCTTATCCTATTTATTAGAAATTATTTTAACTTTTTCATTCAAAAAATCTTTTGTTTTCATGTAAAATGAGCCAATGTTCTTTAAATTAACAAAGAATTTGTAAATTCAGTAAATTCTGCAACAAAAATAATATTTTTGTCATATTGATAACCATTACATTCCCCTTTGAAGCTACTATTTTTCTGCAGTAATTCATTCCTAATCATATGACTAACTTCTAAATCATCCAAAAACTCCAAGGAAAGGGTGCCACAGAACCAGGAACCAATAAAACCACAACAGGCACCCAAAGAGGCAGAAGGTAATAATAAAACACGAGTCTGTAGGTGTAAGCAGCAGCAGGTTTAATCACATAAACGCCACACAATACAAAGCGTTTTCGTCCACCAGACTTCCTCAGATGTAAAATGAAAGAATGAAGAATGTGCCTGCTTATATACCCCTCCCAATCTAATTAGTAGTTAAAACAATTGTTTAATTGACACCAATTAAATCCTGTAACTAAAATATTCATGACAACCTTTTCCACAAATACAGATTAAAGTAGATAAAAACATGCACATTTTTTAAAAGAATTTTAAAATAAATATATAAATACTAAAACCATCACAATGCTTACGGTCTCTTGAGCAGCAGTCTTAGCTTTGATAGTAGAAATCTTTTCTCGTAGTCTCTTCTCCTTTTCAGCTTTATTTTTTGCCCAAGTGGATCGTGACTCTGATGAGGAGGCCTCAGAGTTGTGTCCTCCAGCTAAAGTACTTTGTTGCCTACAGTTCAAGGTGACACTGGATGCTGCCCAGTGAAGCGCATTAGGACCACTGCCACAAGCGAATGGGGACAGATAAAGCTGTTGATATGACAAGGCAACTCTGCAGGAGATACAGGCTAGTGTCATCTTTGTAGCATGTAATCCTTCAGCTCGACAACTTTCTGCAAAGCAAAAAAGTTAAAAAATAAAAATGGCAGCAGAGATAGTTCACATTTTACTAAATCAGATATGAGAAAAGTGACTAAACATTTTCAGAATGCAATAATTTATTTGGCATTTGTTTACCAGGAAAGTCCAACTGGGTCAAGAGGTACCCATTTTAGCGGATGCAGGGGAGAAAAGCTCTAGATACATATGGTTAACAAAATGAAAAACTAGACAGATATAAAGAAGTCATAACATTCAAGCACAAATATGAAAACAGCACATTAGTTTGACAGAATAAAAACTCAGACATAAGTCACAGCATTCAAGCATAACTTACGTGAAAAGTCTGATAACAGGAAAATGCAGCATTATTTACACAATAGACAATTATAACAATTATTAATATTATAACAGATAATGAAATATGGGAACACATTACATTGGTGAAGGTGTAGGACAGTACAAGTAAAGAAGGGTAGGGTGTGACAGAGGGGATAGTTGGAATAGATATGGAAAAGGTACGAGTGTAACCTCAGGCAAGTATGTGTAAAGGAAGGGAGGGTAGTGTAAGTTAGTAGTGGGGATAAAGAGAGCAGAGGTAGAAACAGGTACAAGAGTACCTTAGCCTGGGCTCATACAGGAGCAAATGCAAGGTTTTTTTTTAAGTTTTCTTTTATACAGGTTTTGAAGGAGTGCAGGTTAGTAGCAGTTTTGATAGCTAAAGGAAGAGAGTGCCATAATTTTGCCACAGAGCAGCGGTAAAGACTTAGGCCTTGAGTTTCGTTAAGCTTATAAGTTGTGAAGAGATGTTTGTCTTCAGATCGGAAATACTTGGGATAAAAATGTTCATTACTGGGTTAAGAGCAGGACTAGCTAGTGGGTTGTGGATGATTTTATATACCATAGTAAGCTGTATGTACTGGAGGTGGAGGGGTAGTTCAAAGGCTTCTTGGGGAAAGTAAGGCTTTACAGTGATGAGTTAAAGGGGTCGGGTTTATGGCAAATTTGGCAATTTTGCTATACCAACTTTCTAGCTTTTCTTCTTAGGGAGGTCTGCAAGTTAGTTAGAATTGGAGCCCCATATTAACAATGAGGGCAACAGGTAGGTTTTCGCCAGGGTAATTTTGGTAGCTGCTGTGAGGAAACTTATTCCTGTATAGCATGCCCAGTTTTTGTTTTATTTATCTATCTATATATATATACACATATATATATATATACACACACACACACACTAATTAAATTTAATAAGACATTAAAGCAGAACTTGAAGACTACTCCAGAGCTCGAGTCCCCTGGACTCCACTTTTCTAGTGTGCGACTCTGAATACGTCACTTAACCAGACAGACAGTGTTCTGGGTAAATGGAAAACTGGGCCAGCATCTAGAATAACCCTTTAGACATCATGTCTATTAACTTTCTAAGTACTCACTTGCGCTATCTTCTCTTACAACAATAAAGAGGAAACGCAGTGTGCACACAGCAAACTTGAAATTTAATGTTGAACGGCTCACAATTACACACTCCTCATAAACATAATGACCTTCACTCGAGTTCTGAAGAAGCCTATATGAGTAGGTGAAAGCGCTAAACTAACTTCAAATGCACAACAATTTTTTATGTTTTATCGAGTGAAGGTCATTATGTTTATGAGGAGTGTGTAATTGTGAGCCGTTCAACATTAAATTTCAAGTTTGCTGTGTACACACTGCGTTTCCTCTTTATTGTTGTAAGAGAAGATAGCGCAAGTGAGTACTTCTTAGGTTCCTTCCTACAACTACCCATTTTCAGCTTCTATTAACTTTCTATAAATGTGTGAATCTACTTGGTAAAAGAAATATGCTTTCAAATTTAAATTCAGGTTTACATATTACCTAATAACTAGGCACCATACCAAGGTAAAACAAACAACATTAAAGCAGAATAATGACAAGACAAAAGGTTAAACTAAAAACAAATAATGAAAAAACAGTGTCATCCAATAATGAAAAAACAGTGTCATCCAATCCTTCCAGGTCAAGAACTGCCACAAGGCCTTCTTTAACTCTGTCTGCAGTTTCAAAAGCAGTAACAATGAGCAAAGATATTTGTAAATGGAGCCACCTACACTGAGCCAGAAGATATAGCAAATCTACTGTCCGACAATTCAACTCCAATTTTACCCCTCCCCTACTAGCCACCCCTCAGTAAATACCACTGAACTTACTCCCCCAAATCACCACTAGGTAGCAAGTCCTCAATGCACTCTCCAAGGTCAGGAATACCATACTGATTTGCCCCAACAATATCCCAGGATGCCTCTGAAATAGCATGAAACATGACCTTTCATGACCACTACAGTAACTATTTAACCTGAGTCTCAAGACAGGCTTTGTGCCACACAAATGGAGAACTGCATTGGTCATCCCTCCTAATATGTGGATATCCCACCACTGCCAACCAATATACGAGACATCCCACCACTGGCAACAGTAATCAAGGAGTTTCAATCCTGACCACTAGCACCAGTGGGGAACATACATTGGGAGGATGACAAGTACACACACAGTATTTCCAGATGCAGCTCCCTGCATCACGTGAATTTCCCTTGAGCACACAGAGACCACAGCCAGTCCGGGGCTGGTTTCTCCCTCTTTCTACAGATCCCCAATAAGACTCCCCACTTGCACAGCTATAGACTTAAGATCTCAGCTGAGTGGCCAAGCCAAGGCCTCCACCACTCTCTCTGTCCAACCAGTGCTTTGTGTCCCTGTCCAAGTAGCTGACAAAAACACACACACACACACACACACACTGAGGTTTGAGTTGTACACACACACACCCCTGGGAAAGGCTGGCACGGGTTTACTAGCTATGTCCCCTTCTGCCCAGATTACAAGGTAGTTATCACTGCCACCAGCCACGCCCTTATCAGCTACTTTAAGGCCCTTAACAAAGGGTGTTCAATCTTACTGTGTAAAGTTACTATCGATACAAATGGTAGTTTGAACAAGAGCAAGGCTATTAGGAGTGGCCCACAGTGTTACCAGATAAATATGCAAGTCCACTCAGAACTTAAATATTTCTCACAAATATCAGCTACAATGAAAGGCTTAAATATATTTAATACTAAATAATAAAACAACAAGAAAACACTCAGTATATTATCACATCAGAGTTCAAAATCACAGGAAATATTTAAAACATTGTAGGCCAGTCCCAAATAAATAAAACATCTAAACTACATTTCACTACATTTCTGACTGAATCTAAGAGACTTATACTGTTCCCTAGGCTTACTTACAGAGCAACAAGATATATGCGGTGAGTGGGTCTTCCAGCTAATGCTGTCAGGTCAAAGACAAAATGCAAAAATGCCCAGTCTCTCACAGAGAGTTCTTAAATTAATATCTCAAATATTACTGCTGGAACACTTGCAGAATGACACTTCTTGTCATCTGATTCTATCCCAGGTAAAACCCCACTGATGCAGTTGGTAGTATCTACCTGTGAAAATACATAGACCTCAGATCTTTGGTAAATGGTGGAAGTTATAAAACACTTCCACATCTCAAGCCTAGTAATTATCTCGCTTTCAAGACAACACAGAGAACTTCCTAGTATAGACATCTTATCTCTTGCTGTCATAAAGTAATTTAATTTCAGCTATTTTTCTGAAGTTAACTTCTTGTGTTGCAGTTTCCCCTGTTAAAAAATATACATTTAAACATTTACAATAGTGTAGATAAATTTCTGCTCAGTACTTTACAAAATATCTCTTCAGCATGTCTGCACAATATGACATACAGTTGTAATGCATCTGTAAAACAAGCATCTTACATGAAGCATGTTTACATTCACAAATGACATAACCATTTACAAAATTTCAGACAGCTGTGCTGGCAGCATCTCCTTTTGTTAACACATATACAAATCATGTTAATATTCACAAATGACATACAGCTAGCTGGGCTGGCAGTATCTCCTTTCGTGACAAATGGTATGAGAAAGGAACCTTTTTAATGAAGGAATTTTGGAAAGATCATACATATGAGAAGGTTTCATCTTGGATGGTCAGAATGGTGGATAGCCTTTAAAGAAAAAAATACATGAAATGTTACATATAATAGGAGTTGGATACAAGAAAAGATAATAAGGAAAATTATAAGACTAATTAGAGAGTTATATTTCACATTGAAAAAGAATGACAGAGAATATTTTCTAAAGTAAAGGAAATATTATGAATTAAATCAGGCAAAAATCACATTTGTTGTATAAGCAGGTATTTGTTCAAGGAAAAAAAAGAGGAAATAGCTCCATATTTAGAGAAAATTACACAGCAATGAGAGAATTAAAGACAAATCAGATGTGATGCAAAATAAACAAGAAAAAGTAATGGGAGTGGTGACAGAATATGCAAAGGAAATGTTTCAAGAGAAAGGTTTACCTAAAATATAAAGATGGAGAGTATTTTTGCAACAGGATAAAGAACAATTAGAAAGGGAAATATGTTTTGGAAGAATTGAATAGAATGTTAGGAATGGTGAACATATAATCAGCAGCAGGACCCGATGGTACAGAGTATCTAATGTATAAGAATTTGGAACCAGGACAAAAAATGTTTTTAAAGGGATTAAATGAATGGTTAAAAGAAGGATTTAAGTACAAGAATTGTTCAGAGGAATAATAAAATTTATATAAAACACATGAAGCAGGCAATGACAAAGAATTGGAGACCAGTAGTAACGAATAATGCAGACTGTAAAATTTTTAAGCAAATAATTTGGAACGGGAGTGGAAACTATAATTAATAATGTTACAGATGACATGATATATACTGTAAAAAGAAGGATATGACAAATTGATAATTAGGGAGTTAGCGGATGATAATTTTTGATAGGTGACATACAGAAAGCCTTTGATACTACACAACACTAAGTTATGGGAAATTTTGGAATTGTAAAATGTAAGTGAAAAAATAACAAATGTATACTATAAACATTTTAGTAAACGGATGGCTAGGCGAGGACATGATTATAAAAAATGGGCTAAGACAAGGCAGTGCAATATTTACACTAATAATTAATGTAATAGTGGGTCATATAAATCAAGAACTGAAAGATACATGCTCTATAAATCAGGAAGGCATTAAAATACCAGTTATGTCATACGTGGATAATATTATAATTATGTACAAAGATGTAAAAGAAATAGAAAAAGTACTGGACAATTTTAATAAGAATTTAAATACAATAGGTTTGTGCTTAAGCAAAAAAAAAAAGTAAAGGACTAGGACATGATGAAGAAATAGTAGGGATTGAGTTTAATTTTCATGAAGTAGCAATTTTAGAGAAGTTCTGAAGTACAGAAGTGCAATGAAAAAAGATGTTAGAAATTATATGAAATGTGTACATTTTGGAGTTCCTTTAAACTATCATTTAAAAAGGTACATTTAATAAACTCAATAACAATAGTGAAAATTATGTATTTGGTAAGCTTGTTTGGTTTACTATTAACATATGAAAAGGAATTACGTAGAATAATTTTTGTATTTATTTGGGGCTAAAGACTGAAGCCAGTGAAGAGATGTACATTACATGTTAAGAAAGAACAGGGAGGTTTGGGTCTGATTAAAGAAGCAGCATATACAACTGGGTTAAATTTGTATTGAAACGGGGTCTATACCATATGGTCGACACAATATGATTGAACTTGCAAAAATTCGAATATCGAATAAAAAAAATAAACTACACAAAACTACCTGAACACTCTAAGCAGGGGGGCAAACCCCCCACTCTTTAAATATACCAACTCCGAGATCGCACCACAGTGCAGAAAAGGGAAATATTCCCATTCTGCGCTGTATGGAGATCTCTATTACAACGTTCAAACATTCAAAAATCTGATCATATGGTGTTGACCATATGAGATTTGGAATTTTGAATGTTCGAACATTTAATATAGACTCCTTGAAACGTATAAATGAAGATAAAGACAGTTTACTGCTTAGGTTATTAAGATCTTAATACTGTAGCGGGTGGGAATCACTGCAGAGATTTAAGAATAAAAGATAAAATATAAACAAAGAATTTAAAATATATTAGGAAAAATATTACGTTGAAAATATATGTAAATATTGAAAAAAACAGAAAAATACAGTTTGAAAATATTATGCAAAAACATTATTTGCATCTTTGGAAAGCATTAGACAGAGAAAAATGTTAGGCGATAAAGGCAAGAAGGCAAAGATATAAACATCCATTAGAGTGTCAGTATTTTTGGGGGAGATTAGGAATAAGAAAACTGCCAGTTAAAGCAAATGTGATGTATAAAAGAAAAGAAGACAACAGTGACATAATCTATCAAGAATTTGAGACAACTTAACATGTATTTTTAAAATGTAAAAGAATTGTGAAAGTATGGAAAACTGATAGGTATACATTACTCTGAAGGTATAGAGAGTATAGATATGGATATTGTTGATTGCGAGTATCATGGTAATTAGACTAATAGGTATTATGGTATTTAGACTCAGAAGTGAATGTAAAACAGACAAAAAAATGTTTACAGTTATATGGGTTTTATGAAACCAAAGGGTAAAGGAAATAATTTTAATGAAAGATGGAATTTGGTAAAGGTATTGTAAAGGATAAGATTTTGGTTGTGGAAAATGGAGTGGGGGTCTAATGGAATGTATAATGAATAGAGAGGTGAAGTGTTTAAACTATTGTAAATAATGTACATCAAAGATTGTAGATATTAAATGACTGTAGTAAATATGCATGTTTAATAAAATAGCCCTACACTTTTTGACAGGTGTTGTAGGACCTTTTTATATTCACCTGAATAACTACCACCCTCAAGCAGACAGGTCCTCTGCTTAACATCTCATCCACAGTGTGACAAAGGGGGAACACTGACAGCACAGCTATCTGGAATTTTGTAACTAATTTTATGTCATTTGTGAACATCAACATGATTTATATGAGATGCTTGTGTTTGAAGTGTATTAGAGCTATATGTCATGTATGTATCAAACTGCCTGTACAGAAGTGTGTGTTGAAAAAGGTTTTTATAAAAAGTGTTGTTTGAAATCCAACCACAGTGTGCCTTATTGTAACTGTTACATTTTTATATTTGGTAACAGTAAAAACTGGAATACAGGAGGTTAGCTTTAGAAAAATAGCTGAAATTAAATTACATTATACCTACGGAATAAAAGATGGTATCTTTCAGTTTTCAAGGCAGCTAGAGACACAAGAGTCTGCGCTGAGAAGCGTTCTGCATTATCTTCAGAGTGAACTAATTGCTAGTAAAGCATGAAAGAATGCAATTGTTTTATGACTTCTAGCATCTGTCAAATATCCAAGGTCTCTGTATTTTCACAGGTAGATGCTAAATAGTTCCAAGCTTCCAGCAGTGGGGGTTTCACCTGGGATAGAGTCAGATGACAACAAAACGTAATCTTTCTGTAAGCTATCCCAGCAGTAATATTTGAGAAGTCTCAGAGAGAGTGAGTGCATTACGTCTCGGACCTGACAAGACCCATTCACCACACATCTGTCTTGCTCTAAAGTAAGTTACTAGGGAATAGTACAATTCTCTTACATATGATTAGGAATATAGTAAAGCTTGGTTTAGATAGTTTTCTTTACTTATCTGAGACTGTCCTGCAATGTTGTTTTAAATATTTCCTGAGGTTTTGAACTTTGATGTCACTGTAAATATATATTTAGTAGTGTCTTGTTCTCTTATTATTAAACATATTCAAGCCCTTCATTTGGCTGATTTGTGTAGAGATATTCAACTTTTGACAGTACTTGCACATTTATTTGGTGACACTGTGCAGGCCACTCCTAATAGCCTTGCTCTTGGTCAACTACCATTTGTGTTAATATTAACATTACACAGTAAAATCAGACACCCTTTGCTAAGGACCTTAAAGTAGCCGTTAAGGGGTTCTGGTGACAGTGATAACCTTATAGTCTGGGCAGAAGGTGCATAGCTAGTAAACCTGTGCCAGACTTTCTTGTGTGTGTGTGTGTGTAAGACAAATCTCCAAGAGTGTGCGTCAGCTACTTGGGCAGGGACACAAAGCACTGGTTACAAAGACAGTGTGTTGGGAGGACTTGGCTTGGAACCCTGGCTAAGGACTGAACTCTACAGCTGTGCCAGCTGAGAGTCTTACTGAGGAACTGGAGGAATAGGGCAAAACCAGCCTCGGACTGACTGTGGTCTCGGTGTGCACTTAAAGGAAATTGAACTTGATGCAGAGAGCCTGATCTGGAAATACCGTGTCTGTACCTGTCAACTTCTCAGTGTACACCCCCCACTGGTGCCAGTTGCGAGGATTGAGGCTCCTTGATTACTGGTCCAGTGGTGGGTCATCACACACTGAACAACACTCTCAGGAGTGCAGCACCCTCCTGAAAGCTGAACTGCAGTGTCTGCAACGCAATCATGTGGAGTGGGAATTAAACCACAACCTTCTGCTATTCCAGCACCAAAGGCAAGTGTGCTATCTGTTGCGTTACTGACATTGCATCATTTTTCAAACTATCATTTCAGGGTGGTCCTGCTAAGGAAAGCAGAAGAACTGGTCAGATTCCACCATGTTGATATCACATTCATTTTGATTAAACGCACACTGCAGGCTTTCATAAAGTGCGAGTCGGAGGGAAAGACAATGCAGCTAAACTAATGAAGTCACAGGTATGAAAGACATTTCAAATCTCATGTGCTGCAGTGTTAGAATAGCATTTTTAAGAGACTGGGATTCTGTGCCATCATTTACCATGGGGGAAGATAAGTGCAAGATGGAAAAACACTGGAAGAGGTCCATGTGCAATGGTTGAGCAAATATGAGACAGCCACTTTCCAAGAGTCCCAAAGGGACAATTTATTATTATTTTATCATTTATTAGGCTTGCCCACCTGGGCATATGTTGTTCAAAATGGAGGCCCAGGGAGAAAAGCTCCATGCATAATATATGTACAAAATGTTCAAAATGCAGATAAGAAAAATAACAACTACCTTAATCAGTTTAACAGAATGAATGCAAATAGAACACAGGGTAAAACCTAAGACAACAGTACACATTGGATATACTTTTTGTAGGTCATGAATAAAATCAAATACAGCAAAGGTTCAAGTACATGTTTATAAAAAAAAAAAAAAAAAAAAAAAAAAAAAAAAAAAAAGAGAGAGAGGTTTGAGGAGAAAAGCATTTATGTAATGCGCTAGTAAAAGTTAGTGATATTTATACAGTAGTGGGCAGCAGGAACATTGTAAAAAGGTAAGTTTGAGAGGCAACACCACGGAAACAGGTTGAGGTGCCACCACGAAAGTGGTTTAATCGTGCACTGAACATGGTAGATTTTGAAAGAGACAAATACTAAACAAGCTGAGTGAAAGGAAGTTTGAATAAGAATACGTAGGATTACAGTCTTGAAAACAGGCTGTAGGGTTTCAGGGTATGATTTCTTGGGCTGCTTAGAAGGGGCCACAGAAGGATCTAATGAGAAATCTGATGAAAAGATAGGAGAGAAAATACAAGGTAATGAGTCAAAAGATGTGGGTAGGGAATAGCAGGTTGTAATATAAATAAGGGAGATATAAAAAGGCAAACAGGAAATGGTAAAAAAGGGGGGATAGGAACAAAGTGCTTTAAAGAGAAAGGATAACAAAGAATGAGATTACAGACACAGTGTCCTTAGATAAGGTGACACATAACATAGTATCTTGCTGGCTCCCAGTAAAGATAGAGAAGGAACTTTGGGTTTCTATCCCAGGCAGGCATTCTTTTCTTGTATGGGCCTTCCCTATTCAGTGTCAGGAATGAAAGCTAGGATGTCACAGTCATGCTGGCGGGCTAAATTGCTTGGATACCTTGTTAGAGTACAAGGGCTCGGGGAATCCGTCCCTTTCGCCAACTCTTTAATGTATGGGAGCCGGGGTGGGGGGCAGACATAAGCATGTCCAGGTGTGGCCAAGACCTAGGGTCTGCAGGATTGTGAGGCAAGAATCATCCAGCCACTGATGTTGATTGTGGCAATTTAGTGGACATGCTTAGATTCGACTACACAACCGAATGGCTTAAATTATTCTCATTTCCAATCCTGTCCTCTGCACACATCTTGAATTTGTTTAACTGAAATTCTGAATGGTAGTTTTAGAATAATTTTCCAAGTGTATGGTGCCTTTTATAAGTAAAACTGACACCTTTATAGATGCCCACACGGGAGTTCTGTTTGAATCATGAGATTCTGCATACCCACAATTTATTCATACATCAGGATAATCAAAAAGTATCGGTGATATAGATTTTTTGACATTTCTATAGTTTAATATAATGCCAATGAGTTTCTGATAAAGATTAACAGCTTCCTCAATCTTGCACTAAAATCTGAGATTTGTCATCTTCAACCCCTACCCTCAAAACATACGCACAACAAAGTGACAGTTGACAATTACACGACAAAGCAGAAAATAAGACAATGTTAAACGCTAATCCTAATCCATTACCCTGTATGGAAAGCATCTCAAATAATAAACGTAATACTGTTTTCAACTTGTTTACAGAAACACGAGGTTATCAAAATGAAAACAAAAATAAAGAAAATACAGTACATGAACATTTATTTACACTCAAAACTTGAGCAGACAAGGACATGCAATCAAGAATACTGAGGCTGTACAGTGAAATGACAAACCTTAGTACAATTTACAAGCAATTAACAAACTTCTCTCCTGTAACCGTCACTACCGCTACTAGTACCACAGTGGAAATTTGGAAAACTAGTACCGTATGCGTTGTGTCAACTTCGAGTAGATATACACTCCTTCACAATCTAATAAATACCATGTTAATGTGCTACATGATGGCTAAACTGAACATAATAAGTCACATTAAACTCCAACAGCCACAAACGAGATTACTTTATCGAGCAGAAAGGACCCCGATGACGTCACGAATCGCGTCATGGGGCGGAGAAAAAGGCAGGGTTAACTATTCGCGCCTGAATTTCACCATCTGGCATAGGAACGTGGTTAACTGATTCTGGGAAGAAAATTAATTATTTGAACCTGTGTGTTGCTTTATTTTGCGGCGTATGTTATTTTATCTCGTACAAAACGTTGAAAAAATGTATGTTTTTAAATTCTGTTAATGTTTTTTTGAAGAAGAGAAAGTAATACAAACTCTATGAGTTGTTTATTCTTTGCTTTATGATCATTTAAGTGTCGTCTGACGGAGGAGGTCTAGTAACAAAAAGTGAGCTTTATTTTGTTTTTAAGTATTTGGTGTTCTGCATAGCTCATAGTTCTGAAACCAGCTGTTCATTTTTGGACAAACCCTGTTGTAAGATGTTAGTGTCTTCGGGGGAGTTAGTGATGGTTCCAAGTTAACTAAGTCTGCCATAATCCTTTGTATTGGCTGTGATCTCTGAGAAATGGTGCTAAAGGGGTATGGCCCAAGGACTGAAATCCAGGCATTCAGTTGGTGATTAAGTCTTCTGGAGTTGATGAAGTTACAACTGTTTTTTTTCTCTCCTTGATTCTGTTTGTCAGCCATTTTTGTTATCCAGTTTGTTACATGAGGGTTTACTTTTAGCGGTGAGATTTTCTGATACCCCGGTGTGGAATGGTATTGAATACCTTTGTATGACTTTACCCTTATCGTTTGTGTTTGTTACTTTCTCAAAAAGGTCTACCTGGTTAAGTAGGTAAGATCTATGTATACTGGCTTATGTTAAGAAACTGTTCCCAAAGTCACTGTTTAATTAATTTTATAATGATTTTTTCTATAGCCCTAGAAATGAGACCGGTCAGACGTCTGGGTCTGTAATTACCCAAGTCTGTTGAGACCCCCCCCACACACACTCCCACTTTAAGTGGGTTAATAGTGGTGATGTCTGTAACAAAGCCTGTTTTGAGGCTGATATTGAGTGTCTTTTGCAAGGGATCTGACAGATTGTTTCAAGCTAACCAGTAGACAGCCCTGTATGTCATACAGGCCCACAGATGTGCAGTTGCTCTTTGACAGTGCCTTAATTACTTACTCTGAGGAGATTTGGGGGTTAGTTTAAGGTATCTGACTGCAGAAAATCAGTGGGGAGGGGGTATGAAGTTTGCGCTAAATTGATTTTCTGGTACATTTTCTATGTTCTTTGGGTAAAGTTCTTTGGGTAAAGCCAGGTCACTTTAGACTTTCGGAATCAAGCTTGTTTTTGCATGTGATAGTTTAATTTTATTGTAGCTCCTGAACCACTATGGTGGAATCCTAAATTATTTTGGAATTTGGCATTGTATTTATTTCTGAGGGGAGTATAGATGCATCTGTGCTGCTATTTACATGTTTACAGAACTTTGCAGTGAAGGGTTCTGTGGCCTTGTAGATGGCGAGGGCTTTTGAATTTAGCCAGATCATTAGTAGATTAGCCTTTGCATAATCCTTGCATGAAGAGATGTTGGTGGCTGATGCAGGCTTCAGTCCTAAGGTGAATGTGACTGACGTATGATCAGATTTGTCCAAGGAGGAGGTTACAATCACTGTGGATCACCAACTGTCCCATATTGGTTATGACCAACTCAAGGATATCTGCTTTAAGGGTGCAGACTTACTGGTCCAGTGAGCTAGCGTTCACAAAGTCCAGGAATTTCTAAGCATGCATGTTTGAGGCTGTATATTTCTCACAGTTTGTGGAGGGACAGTTAGTCATCAAGTAGAATGGTATTGGGTTTAATGCATAGGGGCTTCAAGCTGGTTAGGTAGATGGTATGAGCAGAAGAGGACATAGAGGAGGTACTATAGCTTGCTATGTTATTTAGTTTTCTTAATAGTAAGTTGGGTATGAAAAAGCTCCATATCATTATCCTTGCTAACAAATCTGGAGATGAATGTTTTTAAGATATGGCTTTACCTCTGCCCTTGGCACCTTTGTCTGAATTACAGGCCTTGAACATGCAATAGGTATTGAATCTTTGGACTGCTGGGGTGTGCTCACTGGCTTGAAGGGTGTTCTTGCTGGCTTGAACAAAGTCTCTGTGATGATGCATATATCAATTTTTTCTAAAGCAAGGAGTGCTTGGAGGGAATTTAGTTTTTTATTTAGGCTCCTAGCATTGAGTTGCTAGCAGTACCTTTATATTGTCCAGAATTTGTTTTTTGAAAGTTTAACGGCATTGTGGGGATGAATAAGGACTTGGCCAATATTGAAAAACCTTAAAGTAAGAGGTGCAGGTGATCCTGTCAAAACAGTTCGGTCTGTCTGCAGTCTGTTGTCTGGCTAATATATATTGTACCTCCTTCAGATGACACCAGAAAACAAGTCAGTTAAAAATTAATATTTTTTGTGTGTAATGCAGCATCATTCTTAATTATGGTAGAATGATGCTTGGGGCTAGGTTCTTACCTGCTTGGGAGGCACATTGAGAGAGCTGCATCATGTCTGTCTTCATATAGTCCTTGGTCACATTTATTTACATTTTTTTTATATATACACATATAGGTTCATACTAGGCTATCTGCCCTAGGGCATTTATAAGCCTAGCCAGAGTGTGTTTGGCTTTCACCACCCATTTTAAATTAATTTTGCTATGTCCTTTTTCGAGGTTAGTATACTGTGCCTCTGTCTAACAGTGACACATAAGTGATACCCAGGGTAAACCTACGATCTCCCATCCACTCATCAAGATTCCTCTTGAAGAGAGTCAGTGAGGGACTCTGCCTAACCTGGACTGGGATTTTATTCCAGAGTGAAGGGAGCCTCTGGGTTATGAATCTGTCCCTCCAGCATGTCCTATTTATTTCAGTGCTGAGGTTCAAGTCTCTCGAGTGCGTAGCTCGATGAGATTTGGATTTTCTGAGGTGCAGCATGTCCATTAATTCTGGGTTGGACTTGGCTTTATACGTCGGGCACAGATCGCCTCTGAGCAGGCGGTATGCCACTGAGTAGAGCTGGAGTTTCTTTAACCGGGCAGCATATGGCATCTGTTTGAGCCCTTTGATCCTCTTGGTGAGGTACTTTTGGGGTCTTTCCAGTTGCTGCAGGTGTCTGGTAAGGTACATCCCAAAAGGGGCATTGTACTCAATTATGGGCCTGATGAGTAAAGAGGCACGATGACCTCCCCTGATCTAGATGTGAATCCCTTCATGATTAGGTGGGCTATATAAAATGCTTTTCTAACCACTTTGGCCACGTGGTTGTCAAATGAGAGATTACTATCAACTTGGGTCCCCAGGTCCCTAATAACTTCTTCTGTACTTAATGGATTACCACCTATGTGTTAATTTGTGGGCACTTTGTGCCAAAGGGGATGACTATACACTTTTTGGTATTTAGCTTGAGGCCATGGCTCTGGCACCAGTTGTCTGTTTCTGTGAGGCCCTTTTGGAGGATGCTTGTGTCGGCTGGAGAGTCGATTATGGCGTCCAGTTTGCAGTCATCTGCGAACTTGGTCAGCCACAGTCCTTCCATGTTGGCCTGTACCTCCGAGAAATATATACCAAACAAGAGAGGTCCCAGGACTGAGCCTTGTGGGACGCCACTTGTAACTGGTTTGGAGTCTGACATGTCTCCAGCAATTCTAGTCATGTGGGTTCTGTCCTTGAACCAGTTTGCAACCCATTTAGTGACATAGGGGTTTATATTTAAGCTGGTGAGCTTATCTATAATGCCCGGGTGGGGTATTGTATCGAAGGCTTTTGCGAGGTCCAGGTAGGCTGTGTGGACCACCTTCCCCTTGTCAATGGCCTTGGTGACTGTTTCAAAGAAATCGACTAGGTTTAAGAGGCAGGATCTGCCCTTAACAAAGCTGGACTGGGTAGGATCCAGTGTCTGTAGGTCCCCAATATCTTTATTTATGAGGTCCATGATGATCCTTTCCATAGCTTTGCAGACCAAGCTAGTCAGGCTTATGGGGCGATAGTTTCCAGGATCCGTTGAGGCACCACCTTTGTGGAGAGAGACCACTGTTGCCGTACGCCACTCTTTGGGTACATATCTTGTAGTAAGGCTGAGATTGAATAGTAGTTTTTATGTTTGGGTTTAGCTCTTCTTGGAGTTAATGTAAGATGCAGCCCAGGACACCATCTGGTCCCAATGATGCTGTGTTTTTTGCTTTGGAGAGGGCGGCTCTTACCTGCGCATCTGAGATGTCAGGGGGGCAGCACTCTGCTGGGATAGATATTTGCCCTTTTGGTGGGGGGGGGTTTGCGCTGAACCTGTCAGCTAGGATGTTGGCAATGTCTGAGAGTTCGGTGTATTTTTTGTCATTTTGGACTAATTCTGAGCATATCTGGGAATTCCCACCCAGGTTCCTAACATAACTAAAGAAAGCCTTGTGATTATCCTTAGTGTCCTGTGCAATTTTTCTCTCGAAGCTGGCCTTAGACGATTTTATGAGTGCCCGTAGTTTTTTGCTAATACTGATCAGAGATGCCTTCCCTTTTTGGGATTTTGCTCTATCATGTAGTAGCTTCCTCCTTCTATTGTATAGTTTGTTTATGGCTGGGGTCCACCAGACAGGACGTCTGCCTTTGGAGGATTGGGTCTTGGTTTTATTTGGGATTGCAAGATCCATGCATTCCTGAAGGTGTTCATAGAATGCGTTTATAAAGGATTCTGCAGTCTGGGCCGTATTTTCCACAGGCCCGGGGGCTTTGAAGGATTCCACCTCGGTTTTGAGGAGTGTGAAATTTGCTTTAGAGAAGTTTTTCAGTGTGGTTTTCTGGGCAGGGGGTGGGGTCGGGATGTGAATATCCAGTGAGATTAGTTTATGGTCTGATCTTACCAGTGAGGGATACACCTCTGGTCTGGAGCATAGAGTCCCCGTTTTGGTAGTTGAAGTCTCCCAGTATAATGGTGTTTGGAGAGACCTTCATATTTTCCAGTGTTCTCAGGAAGGCCGAGTGGGGTTCCTGGGTTTGGGAGGGTGGTCTGTAGCAGGCTATAAACTGGAAGGCAGTTTTACCCACTGTTAGTTGCACATGGATAGTCTCTGATGCTTCGTGCTGTGCCACCAACCTGGAGGTGTGGGTATCTTTGACAAATAGTGATACTCCCCCCTCCTTTTGTGGTTCAGTCCAAGTTTTGGGGCCGAAAAGCATGGTATGAGGTATAACCTTGTAGTGCTGGGGTGCTCTCGGGAGCCTTGAACCAGGTTTTTGTTGCTGCACAGATATCTATGTTCTCCATGCTAAGGAGAGTTTCGAGTGTGCATCTTGAGGTTTAGACTTCTGTCGTTGAGTAGCATTACTCTGTTTCTTATCCCTTGTGATACCTATGGAGGTGGGTTTGTCTTTTGAGCCTTGCCTAAAAAAGGCACTATGGGGGTAGCAAGAGCCTTTGCCAATATCCGAAAGCCCAGGGGTGACAGGTGCAAGCCGTCCCTAGCGAAGCATCGTGGCTTGTCGAGCATGTCATCCCAGGCTGACAGGCATTGGATCCCCTTTGAATGACACCAATACTTAAGCCAATTGTTGAAATTGATCATCTTGTCTTCATGTTGTGGCACAATTCTTGGTGAGGGTAAGATGCTACTCAAGGTCAGGCTCATACCGGCCTGGGCTACATGCTCAGAGAGCTCCTTTATATCTCTTTTCATGTAGTCCAGGGAGGTACGTCTCAGGTCATTCACACCAGCATGGACAATGACAGAGTCATATTTGTACTTGCCTTGGAGTGACCTGAGTGCTTGTGTTATGTGGCGGATCCTAGCACCCGACAGGCAGCTCACCGTGACCTTCTTGTTCAGCCTGGTGAGCAGTACGTCTGTGTGCCTGACGATAGTCACCTATTACAAGTGTATCAGGTGTGTTGTTTAGCCTTAAGGGCTGTGACTGTTCGGCACACTGGCTTTATGAGCTATAGGTTCATAGGTTCATAGATTAGTACTAAGCTAACTGCCCTTGCAAGCCATTTTAAGCTTAGCCAATTATCCCTTGTGAGACTCAAACCCTGCACCTTGTGTTTGTAAGGCAAACACCTTAACCATTAAGCCACCCTCCCAACCCGTGGTGCACAAAGCTATGTGTTGCACGTGTTTTGTTTTGGGGTAGCGGTTGCTTGGGTGTCTGCTTTGGAGGTCTCTGCTGCTTAGGCAGATTTTTATTTAGAGCCTCCGAGTTTGTTTTTGTGTGTTTATGTGTTTGGTTTGCTGTCGTGGTAGGTCTATGTGAGACTGGAATTGTAGTGTGAGTGGTTTCCTTCTCCTGACTGGTTACGCCAGTGCTGAGTTGAGAGAGCTTAGCCTCCAGTTTGGCTATATGGTTGCATGTCTCACATGTGTTGGAATTTGTGGGAAGAGGAGAGGGTTGTCTGTGTACATGCGGCAGTTGTAACATTGCCTCAGGATTCCCAGATTCTCCAGCTGGACCGGAGAGAAGATTAACTGACCTTTGGACATGCTAGAATATTATTGGGAATTCCTTTATAATTGAAAAAAAAGGGCCAATGGGGAACGAGGTACTCGAGGGGAGTTTGTAGTCTTTTAAATTTTTAGCGCTGACCTATATAATTGCTTTAGTGAACAACTGCCAGGTAATGGGACGAGACGGTGTCCCGGGCTGCGTACTACATGAACTCCAAGAAGAGCTAAACCCAAACATAAAACTACTGTTCAATCTCAACCTTACTACAGGATATGTACCCAAAGAGTGGCGTACAGCAACGGTGGTCCCTCTCCACAAAGGTGGTGCCTCAACGGATCCTGGAAACTATCGCTCCATAAGACTGACTAGCTTGGTCTGCAAAGCTATGGAAAGGATCATCGTGGACCTTATAAATAAAGATATTGGGGACCTACAGACACTGGATCCTACCCAGTTCGGCTTTAAGGGCAGATCCTGCCTCTTAAAACCTGGTCAATTTCTTTGAAACTGTCACCAAGGCCATTGACGAGGGGAAGGTGGTCCACACAGCCTATCTGGACCTCGCAAAAGCCTTCGATACAATACCCCACTCGGGCATTATAGATAAGCTCACCAGCTGAAATATAAACCCGTATGTCACTAGATGGGTTGCAAACTGGCTCAAGGACAGAACCCACATGGTTAGAATTGCTGGAGCCATGTCAGACTCCAAACCAGTTACAAGTGGTGTCCCACAAGGCTCAGTCCTTGGACCTCTCTTGTTCGGTATATATTTCTCAGAGGTACAGGCCAACACGGAAGGACTGTGGCTGACCAAGTTCGCAGATGACTGCAAACTGGGCGCCATAATCGACTCTCCAGCTGACACAAGCATCCTCCAAAAGGGCCTGAAAGAAAGAGACAACTGGTGCCAGAGCCACGGCCTCAAGCTAAACGCCAAAAAGGGTATAGTCATCCCCTTTGGCAAAAACAAAGTGCCCACAAATTACCACAAGTGGTAATCCATTAAGTACGGAAGAAGTAATTGGGGACCTGGGGACCCAAGTTGATAGCAATCTCTCATTTGACAACCACGTGGCCAAAGTGGTTAGAAAAACATTTTATATAGCCCACCTAATCATGAAGGGATTCGCATCTAGATCAGGGGAGGTCATCGTGCCTCTTTACTCATCCCTCATTAGGCCCATATTTGAGTACAATGCCCCTTTTGGGATGTACCTTACCAGACACCTGCAGCAACTGGAAAGACCCCAAGAGGATCAAAGGGCTCAAACAGATGCCATATGCTGCCTGGTTAAAGAAACTCCAGCTCTACTCAGTGGCATACCGCCTGCTCAAGGCGATCTGTGTCTGACGTATAAAGCCATGTCCAACCCGGAATTAATGGACATGCTGCACCTCAGAAAATCCAAATCCCATCGAGCTACGCGCTCGAGAGACTTGAACCTCACCACTGAAATAAATAGGGCATGCTGGAGGGACAGATTCATAACCCAGAGGCTCCCTTCACTCTGGAATAAAATCCCAGTCCAGGTTAGGCAGAGTCCCTCATTGACTTTCTTCAAGAGGAATCTTGATGAGTGGATGGGGGATCGTAGGTTTATCTCTGGTATCCCTTCTGTGTCACTGTTACAGAGACACAGTATACTAACTTCAAAAAAGGGCATAGCAAAATTAATTTAAAATGGGTGGCGAAAGCCAAACAAACTCTGGCTAGGCTTATAAATGCCCTAGGGCAGATAGCCTAGTATGAACCTGTGTGTGTGTGTGTGTGTGTGTGTGTGTATATATGTATATGTGTATATATATATATATATATATATGTATATACACACACATATATATATATATATATATATATACATATATATATATATATATATATATATATATATATATATATATATACACACACACACATACAAATTATATAATATATATA